>NW_017678047.1:4361-16572 GCF_001879085.1 Nicotiana attenuata
ATGGTGCTCTACCCCACGCTCGCTATCCGGCGTGCAAGTCACCTCAACATAGCACTACGATGTGCAAATCCGGGGTTTCAAACCCTCAGAATATCATTTACAATCATTACTCACCTCGAACCGGCAAAATCTCTAGCTCGCGATGCCTTTGCCCCTCAAATCGGCCTCCACGCGCGTCGAATCTATCTAAAATCAGAACCAATACATCACAATATGCTAAGGGTACAAAGCCCAAGCGAAAATAATCAATAACGGGCACAAATCCCGAAATTACCAAAACTCGAGCCCCGGGCCCACTTCTCGAAACTCAGAAATTTTCACATCAACTGGTTCCTTATCTCCTCACGAGTTCATACATACCAAAAGTTCTTAAATCCGACCCCAAATGGTCCTTCAAATCCTCAAATCAAATTTCAAAATCCCAAGCCCTAGTTTCTTCCATTTTTAACTTAAGTTTCATGAATTTCAGGTTAATTTCACAATAGAATCACGTTTTAGGTTCAAAAAGTTACCTCTAATCAATTCTCCTTGAATCCCTCTTTAATCACCTTCAAAAAGCTTTCAAAATGCAGCTATGGAGGAAAAATGACTCAAAATTGCGGATGAAATGTTTTATAAACTTTCTGCCCAGGCAAAAATTCCTTTTATGCGATCGCGGGAAAACCTTCGCGATCGCGAAGCACAAAAATCTCAGCTCCAAATTAACTCTATGCGAACGCAACAAATTCCATGCGATCACAATCAACAATTTCCTTACAACTATGCGATCGCAACACATCCTATGCGAACGCATTGAACAAAAATGGACTGCCCCCAAAAGCTTCTACGCGATCGCAATAGCACCTATGCGATCGCAATGCACAAAATACCTGCAATTGAAACGTGCAATTTCTGCTATCTTTTAAGGCACAAATTGGTCCGATTGACCATCCGAAACTCACCCGAGGCCCTCGTGACCTCAACCAAACATGCCAACAGCCGTAACATCATTCAAACTTGTTCCAACCTTCGGAACACTCAAAACAACATCGAAATATAAAATTTGCATCGGATTCAAGCCTAAGAATCCCAAAATCTTCTAGATTACCCTTTGATCAAAAACCCAACCAAACTACATCTGAATGACCTGAAATTTTGCACACACATCCCAAATGATATAACGAAGCTACAGCAACTCTCGGAATTCCATTCCGACCCTCGGATCAAATTCTCACCTACCAACCGGAAATTGCCAAAATACTAACTTCGCCAATTCAAGCCTAATTCTACACCGGACCTCCAAAACCAATTCCGATCACACTCCTAAGTCACAAATCACCTCCCGAAGCTAACAGAACCATCGGAACTCACATCCGAGCCCTCTAACACATAAGTCAACATCCGGTTGACTTTTCCAACTTAAGCTTCCTTAAAAGAGACTAAGTGTCTCAAACCTTATCAAAAATCATTCCGGACTCGATCCGACCAACCCGATACCACAAAAACACGGATAACGAAGAATAAAGAAGCAGAAATTGGGGAAACGGAGCGGTAACTCATGAGACGACTGGCCGGGTCGTCACTTCCTCCCCAACTTAAACAAACGTTCGTCCTCGAACGTGCCCAAAGTTGTTCCAAAAGCCAACCAATTGCTGAATAACCTTACCATGCATATACCCGGGGGTGATCCCACGTCACCCTATCTCATATTGGTCCGATAACACATTGTAACTGAAATTACACAGTCCAATCTGGCCCATAAACCATAGAACCACATTTTCACTTTTGAAACCATCAATACGATCAAAACCTCACTTATACTCTGAATAGGCCCGAACCAGCTGTAATAACCCATGCCTGTAACCTCAGGTGCAATTATATGATATACCACATAACTCAAACACATGTAGCGATAACTTCCATTCACAGCAGCTGCACAGCACCCGAAAACCGGTAGAAAACCTCTTATCAACTAAAGTTCATTCCAACACTTTCACATATAGTACCAATGATAACTAAAACACGCAGTAAGCCATAACCATTTCTCAGATCAACCATTCATGAAGTCACTTCTCCTTAGTACTTACCATAGCAATTTTTCCGACCGAACCTCAATATTATCCTTCCAATATACTGAAATCGATTCCATTCGTATTCATTAATGATCCCAATGATCTCTTCTGATCTAACACACTACTCTGGTGACATGACACATCAATACAGGCCTAAGCCACAACTAGCATAATACGCGCACCAATAAACAACGATCCGAACATACTCAAATCATGAAAATGACTCTAATGAAAGAGCTGCCCCTCAAGCTCACCAGTACCATCACAACACAAGGCTGAGAACCCGTCTCTCATCACAGAAATAGAACACACGAATCTAACCCGCAAGGTCATATCTCCACATAGCTTCGCTGCAATGTGTGATCCTATCCCAAACACTACTCCACATGAAACACCTCAAGTCACTATGCTCGAAAGTGACAACCACGCACAATTTGATGTCTGGAACCAAAGCAAATCATTACACCCATGGCAAAAAAAATAACATACGCCACGCAACCCGATAGGACATAACCGATACGCCATTCACTGAACAACGCCCAATTACTCTTCCCGCTTGAATTCCATTAAGAGACCCTAATTGAACCGCACCATCTGTGCCTATAACCAACAAATCATAACACCTCGCAACACAGAAAAGTAACTCATAGACCTCCCCGGATTACTGATAAGCTCAATAACAATCGAATCAACACATCCCTCAACATTACAACTCGGATCCAACCAAGCCGACTCAAGATAGAACACTCACCCACATTGGCCTGCCAACGAACTCCTTATCAAGGAAACCTGAAGTTGCTCCATCCACCTCTATAACTCTGCTGGTGCCATACGATACGGTAAAAGGCACCAAATCAATACCGAAATCAACAACCTTGCCCGGCGACATGCCCGGCCACAAGAAACACATCCGAAAAGTCCCTCAACACCGGAACTGAATCAATGGTAGAAACCTCTGCACTGACATCTATCACGAAGGCCCAATTAAGAAAGCCAATCCTTCCCGGCCGTTCGCTGGGTCTTCGAAATATAAATCACTCTACTAGAACATACTCCGACGCACCTCGCCACTCAACCCGTGGCGTTTCCGGCATAACCAGCAGCGCCATCTTAGCGCAATAGCCCAGAATGACACAACACGGAGACAAACAGTCTGAACCCTATATCATTTCCAAATCTAACATAAGCAACAAAAGATTGTTCGAGTCTCCAAACCCCGATAGTCACTAAACAGTGCCGATACACACGATCTACAACCACCACATAGCCTGAATATGAGAACTTCCGTCTCCAAATCCACACAACACATGAATCACCATATCCGATCCCAATTCCGCCGTCCGAATACATGCCTCACCTCTAGTACCCAGTCATTCCACGAGAGATACTCTAAAATTTCCCCGTGCCACCAAGAAAACTCGAATATCACCAGTCGATCTAGCCAGAAAGTGCCGCAATACTACCGAAGTGCCATCAACTTAATCACATTGCCCTTTTACTGAAACATATACTCTCGTCAAATCACTTCCAATTAGCAGTACCATTACCTTAATCATCTGAGGTTACCCGCTGCTTAAGAGTTTTATGAACTTCCTTTCAGAACTGAACCGTAACCGTACACATGCAAATCTCGATCCTCACAACATACCGCATATACCATACCGATTCGGTCTACTATCAAGCTACTCCATCTATCTAAATTTCCTTCTGATTCATTTCCAACTTGATTTTTCCCTCTTGCTGTAGCACCACAATTCCTCAACCCAGGCTAATCACACGAGACCCAAGCATAAAAACCACACTGTCTAAGACCCATAAGCCGCTGAATACTCTCTTAAATATTCCCAAAAGCACCACATTCCAAATACTTTACTCTGAAAAAAAAACTTCCCGCGAATCTAACTCCGCTCCCTTTACTTTCTTGATACTGATACATAGAATCCCGTAATTAACATAGAAATACCGCAAGTCTTGACCTCTTCTAGTGAAAACTCAGTTTCTAACCACATATACAACTTTAAGATACCCAACCGTTACATGTAAAATTTTGAACACATTAGTACCATTCTCGCAAATCATTCACTCTTATTCAAACTCCAATTTACCTGATCAAACGAACACCACCCGTGCCTCATTAGCACTCTGACACCGCACATTGTGACATCATTCCATTACAATCCAGCACCTTCCTGCTCTATGCACCGAGCATTCTTGTCCACAACAACTCATGACATCCCGTGATTCTCTCACACTATGAAGCATAATATAACCTTGTCAAAAAATTTCCTTTACTCGAGCCATCCTCGATCTCAATCTCTGCGTGCCATAATCGATTCACCCGAACGCCTCAAACTAGAACCGATATAGCACCTAGTCGTGCAATCAACTAATCAACAGCAGACTCCCACACTTGGCTCGAAGCCATAGATAAGAATACACTCAATAATTCATAACACTTATACTCTATTGATGCCGTAATACCATAGTGAGATTAAACTCAATCCTTCATAAGCTTGAGGGAACACAAATCATCTAGAATTTTAACTCTTCTGCAAATCTCGCATTCGCTCACACAACAGTTAAGCACACTCTCTAGGAGACCCAATTTAGATTTCAACACATATTCTTCACTTGTAAATGAGATCTTCTAATGGACAACATAAGGATCACACAACCTTAGAACACTCCGCAGGAGATAACCCACCTGCTTTGCCTCCAACTAACATTTCTGTATACCTTCCACCGTCACAAGCATTATGCGGTCACTTGGTCTTCCTGAGTCTGAACTCATACCGCAACATGAAATTTACTTCACTCCCAACTGGGAAACATGAAAAGATTCTTCACACGCCCATAACTCGGGGCTATACCTCGAATCAAGATGGACTTCAAGTATCTAATAGTTCTCCCATTATTCAACAGACCCTTCTCGTCGCTTCCAAATCATATAGATACACCTCGCAGTACTAACATACTCATCATATAGCCACAGCCGTCATTTCCACTAACAGGGACACTACCGAACATATAAGTTTAAAAACACCTATTCACACAATCAGCACCTCGATGCTCAATCCATAGGCAACGATCCGGCCTCAAGTCCTCCAGACTGGCCCAACATCAAACTCACTGAGATCACATCTCGCCCCTCGATCGGGGAATCACAAGCCATCAAGGCACATCTGATACTGAGCGCTCATGCGCGCATACGAACGCGTGGAAGGAATTTCAAGAGTTACTTTTCAAGCTGAATCAAGGACGCACGATAGGATTCCAAGAATGTGAAGTTTTTCCTAAAGGTTCTGAAGCCTCTCGAGGTTAAATACAGACGTCTTTGTACCGATCCGCGAGACTCTACTAAACCTGCTCATGACTCATGAGACCTATGTAACCTAGGCTCTGATACCAACTTGTCACGACCCAAACCCTGATCTGGTCGTGATGGCGCCTCTCGTTAAGACAAAGCCAGCCAACTAACCCATTTCGCCTTTTCAGAATAGTTAAAAATTAATAAACAGTTTTAGCATAATTAAATAATCATAGTCTAAACAAGGATTTCTTTATTAAGTGCGGAATACAACCCAAACAAAGCCCAAACCGGGGTGTCACAAGTCACGAGCATCTATTAGAGTATAAATACAACTACAAGGCCACCTCGCTAAATCAGACAACACTGCCTCCGATCAGCCAAAACCCGCTACCGGGTGTATAAATACCTGCATCTGCACACAAGGTGCAGGGAGTAAAGTGAGTACTCCAACTTAGTGAGTAATAAAGGTAAATAACAACTGAGCAGTAAGAAATCACGTAAAGCAAACCATCATGCTGTATAGAAGCAGGGTAAAACCCTTTGAGAAAAGCAGTGAAGCTGTGAAATCTTTAGAAAATATCTTAGCTCAGTTTAAACCTCTTTTGAAGATGACTTTTTCAACAGTTACGCAATGATTGCAAAATAGTTAATGCCGATAAGTACAGAAAATCCGCCAATCGAGCACAAATACCACAGTACAACAGGTAAAATGACAAGTAAATATGAAAGATGAACACATAAAGGTTCGCCCCTCGGGCAAAATCTCAGAACAGTACCATCCCCTCGGGCTCACTCTCAGAACACTCTCAGCCCCTCGGGCTCTCTCTCTCAGATCACTCTCAGAATAGTATCATATAGCAACCGCTGCGGCGTGCAGCCCGATCCATATTCGCTGGGGCGTGCAGCCCGATCCATATATCGCTGCGACGTGCAACCCGATTCATATATCGTTGCGGCGTGCAGCCCGATCCATATATTTTGTTGACGGCGCTCACTGGGGGTGTGCAGACCTTGGGAGGGGTCCCTTACGGCCCAAGCACAATATCAAGCCTCCTCGTGGAATCATCTCTCGGCACTCGGCCTCACATCACTCAAGCCACCTCGAGGCATATAAATGTATCTCAGGCCCTCGGCCTCATATCACTCAGCATATCCTCACATATGGCCCTCGGCCTCACTCAGTCCGAAAATCATCACAAGCCCCTCGGGCATTAGTAAAACAGTAGTTCTCAACCCAAAACATCATTTAAGTTTCAAATCTGGGTAAAAGTGGCTGAGTTGTAAAATAGTGGAAAACAGCATGACTGAGTTCAAGTAATAATTCAAGACAGTGAGGAAAATAGCGATAAACATCCCCGAAGGGTTCAGATAGTTGGCACGAAACCCAAATATGGCAATCAACCCAAATTATGATGTTAACAAATAAGTTTCAGTCAAATACGCGGTAAAATCATCAATCGGGATGGACCAAGTCAAAATTCCAAATGGTGCTCTACCCCACGCTCGCTATCCGGCGTGCAAGTCACCTCAACATAGCACTACGATGTGCAAATCCGGGGTTTCAAACCCTCAGAATATCATTTACAATCATTACTCACCTCGAACCGGCAAAATCTCTAGCTCGCGATGCCTTTGCCCCTCAAATCGGCCTCCACGCGCGTCGAATCTATCTAAAATCAGAACCAATACATCACAATATGCTAAGGGTACAAAGCCCAAGCGAAAACAATCAATAACGGGCACAAATCCCGAAATTACCAAAACCCGAGCCCCGGGCCCACTTCTCGAAACTCAGAAATTTTCACATCAACGGGTTCCTTATCTCCTCACAAGTTCATACATACCAAAAGTTCTTAAATCCGACCCCAAATGGTCCTTCAAATCCTCAAATCAAATTTCAAAATCCCAAGCCCTAGTTTCTTCCATTTTTAACTTAAGTTTCATGAATTTCAGGTTAATTTCACAATAGAATCACGTTTTAGGTTCAAAAAGTTACCTCTAATCAATTCTCCTTGAATCCCTCTTTAATCACCTTCAAAAAGCTTTCAAAATGCTCAGCTATGGAGGAAAAATGACTCAAAATTGCGGATGAAATATTTTATAAACTTTCTGCCCAGGCAAAAATTCCTTCTATGCGATCGCGGGAAAACCTTCGCGATCGCGAAGCACAAAAATCTCAGCTCCAAATTAACTCTATGCGAACGCAACAAATTCCATGCGATCGCAATCAACAATTTCCTTACAACTATGCGATCGCAACACATCCTATGCGAACACACTGAACAAAAATGGACTGCCCCCAAAAGCTTCTACGCGATCGCAATATCACCTATGCGATCGCAATGCACAAAATACCCGCAACTGAAACCTGCAAATTCTGCTATCTTTTAAGGCACAAAATGGTCCGGTTGACCATCCGAAACTCACCCGAGGCCCTCGTGACCTCAACCAAACATGCCAACATATCCTATAACATCATTCAAACTTCTTACAACCTTCGGAACACTCAAAACAACATCGAAATATCAAATTTGCATCGGATTCAAGCCTAAGAATCCCAAAATCTTCTAGATTACGCTTTTGATCAAAAATCCAACCAAACCACATCCGAATGACCTGAAATTTTGCACACACATCCCAAATGACATAACGAAGCTACAACAACTCTCGGAATTCCATTCCAAGCCTCGGATCAAATTCTCACCTACAAACCGGAAATTGCCAAAATACTAACTTCGCCAATTCAAGCCTAATTCTACACCGGACCTCCAAAACCAATTCCGATCACACTCCTAAGTCACAAATCACCTCCCGAAGCTAACCGAACCATCGGAACTCACATCCGAGCCCTCTAATACATAAGTCAACATCCGGTTGACTTTTTCAACTTAAGCTTCCTTAAAAGAGACTAAGTGTCTGAAACCTTATCAAAAATCATTCCGGACTCGATCCGACCAACCCGATACCACAAAAACACGGATAACGAAGCATAAAGAAGCAGAAATTGGGGAAACGGAGCCGTAACTCATGAGACGACTGGCCGGGTCGTCATAGAGGAAACATTCAATGATACTTAAAGTAACCGGAAGATATCCGTATTCCGTCACTCCGCAAGGGGTTGCTTTTTTACTCGGAGTTTAACATCGACGATGATGAAACTTTGAGTGATTTTCTGAGGACTCCGGATGAATGCCGGGAATTTCTTGTAATCACAATGTTGGAGATGTACGTGAAGGTCGAAGACGTTCCAAAAAACGAGGTTGTGCGTAGTAGAGATAACCCCCAGTCATCGGGTTGTTATTTTGGAGCAGTTTTTGCCGGACAGGTTCCGGATGAAAAAGTTTTCCTTGATTTAAACTTATCACCGCCGGCGAATGAGCAGCGAGAAAATAATTTATACCCTGCTTTCCATAATTCACAAGACGAGTGGTAAACTTCAATTTTTATTTGTGTTAATAATGTATATTTTTGGTGTATTGAATTTGTATTAACGCTCATATATTTAATAGGGGGTACCAGCCGAATATGAATTTTACAAGTGGCCCATCCGGTAGCCATCACCTAATTGAAAACGTCCATCATGGAATTTCATCACATTACGACTTGTAAGTGAAGTGATATAGCCATATGGAAAGCATTTATTAATTCAGTAGCTTATATTTTTGTTGGTTGTGCAGTGAAAACGAGCAAGTTGAACCACCCGTACTCACTCAATTGCCCGAAAACGACGATAACAATGCCGATGAATTCGAGACGAGACACCCTTTCCTCGTGAGGATGGTGATGCGCATGATAAGGAGGAAGGACATGATTTGAAGAGAGACCCCCTAGACGAAGAGTGTACGAGTCCGAAGTGCCGTTTCATTCAAGGGAGATTCCTTACATTGATAACTTGCCAACCGTGCCGGATGTAGAAGCTCCCACAAGGGATTTTGATGAAATCCGGACAGCAATGTGGGATGAGTCTAGACCAACGGTGCTTGCAAAGGGGATGCTTTTTCCTGATAAAGCACGCGTAAGCAGGGCTTGTAAAATACACAACGTAAAAGAGTGTCATGAGATGCAGGTATGGGAGTCAAGTCCGATGGTATACAAGGCTGTTTGCCGCAGGTGGTTTTGGCCATGTAATTGGATGTTGCGTGCGAGCCAGAAGAAGTCAGGTCTGTGGAAAGTGGGTAAATACATTCCCACCCACACATGCGAAATGGACACATTCAACGGGAATCACTTCAACTTGGATATTGACTTGATTTCTCTTGTTCATATTCCACACATCGAAGCGTCCATAAGGTATAAAATCAAAGAGTGCATTACATCAGTCCACCAGGAACATGGCCATACCATTACTAAAAGAAAGGTATATCTCGGGCGCAAACAAGCGTTTGAAATAGTCTATGGTAACTGGGATAGGTCATTTGCAGATTTGCCTAGGTACATGGCTGCACTGCAGCAGTTTAACCCCGGGATGGTTGTTGAATGGAAGCTTGAGCGGAGTCAGGGTAAACCAGAATATATATTCAATTACGTGTTCTAGGCGTTTAAACCAGCAATTGATGGTTTTTCGCACTGTCGGCCCGTAATATCCAAAGACGGCACTCATGTCTATGGAAAGTACGATATCAAGCTGTTGATAGCCGTGGCAGTAGATGCTAATGGACAGATATTTCCTCTAGCTTTTGCTATTTGTGCCAATGAAAGCCAAGAGACGTGGACAATGTTTTTGAACCACTTGAAAGAGCACTTTGTCAAACAGCATTCCGGTATCTGTCTAATATCTGATCGGCACGGTGGTATCTTAAGTTCTGTGGTGAACTTGCCTGCATGGCAAGAACCTTATGCCTACCATCGTTACTGTGTTAGGCACCTTAAAGCCAATTTCCAGAAGGCATATCCCAACAAGGATCTGCATGATTTGATGTGGATGGCAGCAACAGACCACCAACAACATAAATTCCCGAGGCACATGGAATATATCACGTAAGAAGACGAGGCAGCCTATCGTTGGTTAATGCGACATGACCCTGAAAAGTGGACTTTGCATGCGGATGGTGGCAGACGATGGGGAACTCTGACTACAAATGTGTTAGAGTCTTTCAACGAGTTATTGAAGTCGGCAAGAGGATTGCCTGTCACAGCCATGGTGCGGATGTCGTTCAAGCAGATGGTGGAGAGGTTTGTTGAAAGGTCTGCAGCTGCAACGTCATTGATGGAAAGGGGTGTTGAATTTATGCCTGTGCCGATGAAGAGATTTGAGAAATACAGACGGCGAGCACATTGGCATTCATTTTTGCAGTACGATAACGAAAGAAATGTTTTTGAAGTTCGCACCGCTATCTATCAAAATCGGGGTAATAATGTGCATACTGTAAATGAATCTACAAGGTTATGCTCTTGTGGAAAATGGTCCATCTACCACATGCCTTGCTCACATGCCATCAAGTGCTTTCAACAAGTTGGTTTAGGTGCAACCAACTATGTTGATCAACAATATAGTGTTTCGAAGTACCTAAACACATATAGTGGGCAGTTGCAGCCAGTGGGTGCTGAGCATTATTGGCCGCCTGAACCATTTAAAATGGTGTGTAACAAGTCCTATTTGCGCCGAATACAGGTGAAGAAGAGAACGCGTATACGGAACCAAATGGATGTTAGTGATACCGTTTATGCACGCAGATGTGGTATATGCTCGCAAACAGGACACGACCGTCGAAAATGTCCTTCGGCTCATGATGATAGGCTATAATTGCATATTTTAGTCTCTTATTACACTCTAATTTACTGCACTTTAGTTGAGTTTGCGCTTTAATCGCTAGTGTTTTGCACTAATGTGTTTTATGCCTTGTAGGAGTGATTTCGAGATATATAGATGTTATGGAATGAATTCAAGTGATTTGGAGCTTTGAAGTTTGAGTATAAGCCCAAGAAATTAAGCCGGGATCGTATTCGAGAGTCAAATTTGATAATTAAGTACGAACGAAGACTCGAGGAGGCATGTTGTGCACTGTCTAGTAAAATAGACATAACTTTTTGCTCAGAACTCCATATGGACTCCACAATATATGGTTGGAAAGCTAACTCAAAGGAATACAACTTTCATGTTTTACGTTTTTCCAAATTCCAAACAGAAACCGCGGTAGGACCGCGGCAGAACACTGCTGCAGATTCTGAAGGACACTCTGGCAACGGTCCTAGCGTAACTGCAGTAGGACCGCGGAAGGACGCGTAAAATTCAGGGACCAAAGTGCAAAACACGGGATTTTAAGCCCTAAATCCTATATTAAATGAAGGAAGCCGGCCAAGAAAGAAAGAGAAGGATTTTTGGAAGTGAAAAACATCATAAGAAAGGGCAAGAGGCAAGGAGGATCATTGGGCATCAATCTTTAATCTTCTTCTTTGTTCTTTTACCTTTGAATATGAATTCTTTTGTGATTTTTGTTATTTTTATGAGTAGCTAAATACTTTAGTCTAAGATTTTGATGGAACCTATTGAAGGATGACCTTCTTGATTATGTTAATATAGTTTGCCAGTTAATCTCTATTTGTTCAACTACGTGTTTGTTGTAGTTAATTGACAGGATCCTCAATTAGCTGTTCTTATTTAGTGTGCATAACTCGGAAGAGAGTGCATATTTAGGTAATTGTTGGACAACACCACTCCCAAAGTATAAGAGGGATCTATAACTGCGGGTTTAAAGGCGGGATTAGGGATAACGAAGTCTTGAGTGCAATCTAAAGTGAGCTGTAATAAACAAAGTCAGCTAGCGTATCTCGGGAGAGTGCGTCTAGTAAATTATCGCGATTACTCGGGAGAGATTTACGGTAAAAAGAGTGCTCATGATTGATAGAGATG
>NW_017678047.1:18379-24739 GCF_001879085.1 Nicotiana attenuata
TTTTTTAGGAGAATGGAAAGCAAAGGTATTGGAAAGATGCAACAGCAAACCAAATGGCTGGAACTAAGTGTGAGGTACCCGCACGAAGGACCAAGCTTGGGAGAAGTCTGAGTACCCCATGAGTTGTTAGTGCTTCGGCCTTTGGCTACCAGGGAGTCTTTTTTACCCTTTTATTAGTTATGGTGTGCATTGAGGACAATGCACAATTTTAAGTGTGGGGTGAGGAGATTGTCTGGGTGACTTTCTATGCTATTTTAGTTGTGTTAGTTAATAATTTTTTTTAAAAAAAGATTGGACTCTTCCCGACGATGGATCTATTAGACAATTTTCTTGAGGGATTTAAGTCTAAAAAAAAACAACAAAAAGATTTTCTTTGTAGATAGTGTAATAATTCCCCCTTGGTTTTTCTTTGTGCCGCGGTTCTTTTCTAGGGGTTTTTATTTGAACCGGGTGTAGTTAGTTTTTTTTTTGGGAATAGGAGCCATTGTGTTGTGTTTTGAATTGAAGCAATATCTCTTGACTTTGTTATGCCTTGAGAAAAGTGAGTACTTTGGTTGTGACGCTTAGGCTCAGTTTTTGACTCTTGTATAAGTACCTTAAATTGTATGATTTTAAATTTGCTTAACTGCTTTAACTAGAGTGTCTTGATGAATCCAATCCTGAGTGAGTTATGTGCCAAGTGTGTGTAAGGATTTGTTATATTCTGTGCATTGCATTTGATGCCTAGAACTTGCCCCGTATGTTTGCAAAGCGAAATAGTAGTTTTATTCAGTCTAGGAAGTGATATAGTCATTTCTTTGTTGAGCCATATATGTATATTTTACCCGCCTAATTGTTATGTATCGTAGTTAACCCCTTTGAGCCTGTAATCCTGTTTCTTTGGCAACCACATTACAAGCCTTACCCAGTTGTTTGAATTAATCATCTATTTGAACCTTTTCACCTCTCATGAGCACTTGAATTATGATGATTTATGTAAAAGTTAAAGTGTGGGGTGGTTGGTTTGGCTTTTGAGTGGAACTAATGAAATCAGGAGAAAGGTGCACTGTTTTGAAAAAGGAAGAGCCACTTAAATTGAAAAAAAAATATAGTTGTATTGTTGTGGAAAAAAAAGTATTTTTTTAATAAGTGGTGACTCTTGTTGTAATTGTGCTTAAAGAAGTATGGGGTAATATACATTGATGTGAAGGTGGAGTTTGGTTTGACATAAGTATGGGGTTTGAATGTTAAAGTATATGTTTTAAAGTGCTTAGGGAGGTGTAGTCACTCTTATATCTAAATATATCCTACCCGTCCCGTAGCCTACATTACAACCAAATGAAGCCCTGTTGATCTTAGACTGAACAATTCGATTAGTAGAGTATTAGACTACGGGCAAGCTTATGGTGCATCTTTTGTGGCATATGAATGTTATTTCTGAGAGTGAGTGAATTCTTTTTATCTTGAGTCCTAAGTGTTCTTAAATTTTATTGTGTGGAACTACTCTCTTTTATTGTGTGAGGGCACTTGATTCATGAAGGAAAGGTAATGTCAGTGACCTCTATGTTAGAGTAAGTGGGTGAGTTATGAATAACGTGTGGTACTTGTGAGTCAAATCTTGAGGTGAATATGTTACACTTTTGTGCTTAGTCTATTTTAAATACTCTTGGTGTGATGAGTTAGGAGAATTGTTTAAAAAGGTCGTGTCTATAAAAAAAATGTAGTTTGATTGCTCGAGGACGAGCAATGGTTTAAGTGTGGGGTGTTGATGATAGGCTATGATTGCATATTTTAGTCGCTTATTACACTCTAATTTACTGCACTTTAGTTGAGTTTGCGCTTTAATCACTAGTGTTTTGCACTAACAGTGTGTTTTATGCCTTGTAGGAGTGATTCCGAGATATATAGATGTTATGAAATGAATTCAAGTGATTTGGAGCTTTGAAGTCTGAGTAAAAGCCCAAGGAATTAAGCCGGGATCATATTCGGGGATCAACGGATGATAAAACAACAAAACGAAGACTCGAGGAGGCATATTGGGCACTGTCTAGTAAAATAGACATAACTTTTTGCTCAGAATTTTATTTGGGCTCCACAATATATGGTTGGAAATCTAACTCAAAGGGCTACAACTTTTATGTTTTACGTTTTTCCAAATTCCAAATGGAACAGGGTGAAAAATTGCGGTTGCGGTAGGACCGCGGCAGAACATTACCAAAGATTCTGAGGATCATTCTGGTTGCGGTCCTGGTGTAACCGTGGTGGGACCGCGGCAGGACGCGTAAATTTCAAGGACTAAAGTGCAAAATACGGGATTTTAAGCCCTAAACCCTATATTAAATGAGGGAGGCCGGCCAAGAGCGAGAGAGAATGATTTTTGGAAGTGAAAAACATCATAAGGAAGGGCAAGAGACAAGGAGGATCATTGGGCATCAATCTTTAATCTTCTTCTTTGTTCTTTTACCTTTGAATATGAATTCTTTTGTGATTTTTGTTATTTTTATGAGTAGCTAAATACTTTAGTCTAAGGTTTTGATGGAACCTATTGAAGGATGAACTTCTTTATTATGTTCATATAGTTTGCCGGTTAATCTCTATTTGTTCAATTACGTGTTTATTGTAGTTAATTGACAGAATCCTTAATTAGCTGTGCCTATTTAGTGTGCATAACTCGGGAGAGAGTGCATATTTAGGTAATTGTTGAACAACACCACTCCCAAAGTATAAGAGGGATCTATAACTACGGGTTTAAAGGCAGGATTAGGGAAAACGAAGCCTTGGGTGTAATCTAAAGTGAGTTGTAATAAACAAAGTCAGCTAGCGTAACTCGGGAGAGTGCGTCTAGTAAATTATCGCAATTACTCGGGAGAGATTTACGGTAAGAAGAGTGCTCATGATTGATAGAGATATTTTGGTGAATCTATATGAAACATAACCGCAAAGGATTCCATCAATAGGGGAAATCACTACTTTAGAACCTTCTCATTATTATTTACAACCCAGCATATTTAGTTTATAGTTGTTTATTTATTTACTTGCAATCTTAGTTAGTAGAAAAACCATCAACTATTGTTTACAACGTTTGAGGAAGTTGAATATAAAGAATTTAGTGATTCCAACAAAGGTAATTGATAGGTTAATTCTCCGTGGGATTCGACTCCGGACTTGTAAATCGGATTATATTTGCAACGACCGCATTGTCCTTTTTATAAGGCATAGTTGGGCGTGATCACAATCCCTCACCATATGGCGTGTGTCACCACACTTAAAACAAGCTCTATGAGAACGTGGCGGCTGTGACTGGCTCGGACCAGGTCTGCTGGAGTGAAAAAATAGTTCGATCTACTTGGGGCCACCAATAACATTGTCTTTGTGGTCTTGAGCTTGAAAGTCGACCTAGTATTCATTGGTGAAAGTCGTTAGACTAAAGGTTTGAGTACATGCAAGGTTCAGGTCCAAAGTAGGGGCGGAGCCATAACTTTACTAAGAGGATTTAAAATATATAAAAAATATACATGTGAAGAACTCAATTAAATTCAATATCTACTATTACACATAAATAATAATAATATTGACATTGCAAATACAGTGTAATTTTTCGACGATGGGAATTTGTATGCAACCCTTGCTCCGCTCATGGTTTAGACTTGGCCGAATACATAGACAGACCATTAAACTTGGCCGAATTTTTTATTTTGGCACTTTAATTCAGTCTTGTTCCATTTTGGCCCTCCAAACCCATTTCTTTTGTTCTACTTTAACACAAAAACTTTTATCCCAGGTAAAAATGCAGCGCGTGCAAATACCCAGCTGCTACCCCCACCCCCCCGCATATTTTTTTTTTAATTTTTTTTGTAAATTCAAATTATTATTATTTTCCATTTTCTGCCCCCCTCCCGGGGAAAAAATAATTTTTATATATATTTTCAGTAATAACTACCGGTTCAACTGAACCCATAACTTTTGACGTGGAGTAAAAATTTGCATGTAAAAATTTATTAAAATTGCAAAAATAATAGATATGAAACCATAACTTTAAAAATATAATGGGTTCAATGTTGAAAATATTAAAATTGAATCCATAGGATTTAAATCCTGGATCCGCCTCTGCGTTGGGAGTATGCAATTTGGCTTAAAAAATGACTCTCACGCGCCTACAAGGGTGAGGCAAATCAAACATGAAATCTAGTCCGCTTTTGCGTTAAAGTGGAACAAAAGAAATGGAGTTGGAGGGCTAAAATGGAACAAGACTGAATTAAAGTGCCAAAATAAAAAATTGGGCTAAGTTTAATGGGCTACCTATGTATTTGGCCTTTAGACTTCATAGTCTCATGACTTGTCATATTGCATGCCGCTTAAATACGGTAAATGGAGAGGGAAAGTAAAATATACCTAGAGCTGCTTAAAAAGATTCATTCAATAAACATTCATTTATTAGATTTTTCTTACTATAAGATTCATTTAGCAGATCTTGTGGCTTAATAATGAAGTCATGTTGATGGTTCTGCAGTTATTTTAGATCCAATAAGTTGACACTTCAATTCCATTTTGGTTGCACCAGAATTTTGGCTTACAGATGATATCAACTTTCCAACTCTTTTTTTCTAGTACATATATATATATATTATTTTGTAACAGAAAAAAGAAAACTCATTCGAAATACAGAATTTTACATTCAGCCTCAGTTCAGACATTCGATTTCAAGTTTACATATTTGGTAATCAAAATGGACAATATATAATGACTATTGACAAGATACAAACTTATGATACTATGGTAAGAAAAATGGTAAATACTTATCTGCACTTTGGTATTTACATAAAATTAATGAATATAAGACATATGTCTTTCACGCATTTACCATGTATTCAACCATGATTAAGTGATATATAATCTTATTTTAATTATTAACTACTAAAGTTAAATTGTTTAATTTGATATAAATATTAGGGTAAGTATTAACCGTTAAAAAAGGGGACCTGAAAGACTAATTCACATTATTTTTTTGCCATTTTTGGGAGATTGATTGGTGACGGTAGATTTAACATAATAAGCAGACAACTAAGTATAAAAAAAGAAATTGAAATTGTGCAGAAGACGTGGGAGAAAAAAATAAAACCAATTTTTTTTGGTAACTAAAATTAAACACCAATATTTGTTCCTAGATTATAAATTCAAAGTCAACTAACTATTCGCATTGAGCTCTTCAAAGTAACTTACACCGTTACACGTCCTTTAAATAAGGGGGATTTGCAGCGGTACCCACTTTTTATGTCACCTTTTAACCTATACCCTGTTTTTAAAAATTATTGATTTAGTAACCAACTAACAGAAAATTCGTGTTAATATGACCATTATATCCCTTCCAAAACATATAAAAGTGCGTCTCTCCTCCGTATTCACAGATTCAAATTACAGATCTCCTCCGTATCTCCTCCATCAGTCAGTTCCTCCTGAGAACGCGTCTCGTATTCAAATTCCATATTCAAATTAAAATTCAAATACATTGTAAGTATTCAAATTCATCTCCAGAATTCAAAATAGTTTTTGAATTTTATGTTTTCTGGTTGTTTGACGAATTTCAGTGAAGGAATATAAATTCCATATTCAAATCAAATTCATCTCCAGAATTCAAAATGTTTTCTGATTAATTCACTGAATTCTAATTTAATGTGTGATATGTTAGTAACATATTGCACTAGAAAAACTTCGGCCTAACAGCTGAAGTTTTTTATTTATTACTTAAAAACTTCAGAGGGAGCCTGAAATTTTCTTCCTACACTGGTTAAATTAAAAAATGATATTGCACTAAAAAAAACTTCGGCCAAGCAGCTGAAGTTTTTTTGTTATTACTCAAAAACTTCAGCAGGAGCCTGATTTTCTACATACACTGGCTAAATTAAAAAATCATATTGCACTAAAAAAAACTTCGGCCTAACAGCTGAAGTTTTTTATTTATTACTTAAAAACTTCAGAAGGAGCCTGAAATTTTTCTCCTACACTGGTTAAATTAAAAAATGATATTGCACTAAAAAAACTTCGGCCAAGCAGCTGAAGTTTTTTTGTTATTACTCAAAAACTTCAGCAGGAGGCTGAAGTTTTCCACATACACTGGCTAAATTAAAAAATCATATTGCACTAAAAAAAACTTCGGCCTAACAGCTGAAGTTTTTTATTTATTACTTAAAAACTTCAGAAGGAGCCTGAAATTTTCCTCCTACACTGGTTAAAATAAAAAATGATATTGCACTAAAAAAATTTCGGCCAAGCAGCTGAAGTTTTTTTGTTATTACTCAAAAACTTCAGCATATTTTCCACATACACTGGCTAAATTAAAAAATCATATTGCACTAAAAAAACTTCGGCCTAACAACTGAAGTT
>NW_017678048.1:0-6537 GCF_001879085.1 Nicotiana attenuata
GTTGTTTTTGCAAGAACAGTCGCCTTTGGTCATTTTTCAAAGTTTTGGCCGGTTAGCGAACACAACCTTAAAATCTTCTTCCTCGAAGTGCTGAAAGGCCGTATTGGCAAAGCCGGATATTTTTATAAAAATTTTGAAAAATAGTGATAACTTTTTGAGTCAAAATGAGTCTGATTTTTCTCCTGTTAGTTTCCTTTTTGAGTCTGTTGGTTTTTATGGTAAAAATTCGGTAGGATGAGTCGTTGTAATCAAAACATTTTATTTTTATGAAAATTTGAAAATCCCAAAATGTTTCATTATTTATTTTTATCCTCCAGAACTACGCAAAGATCTTATTCATGCGGGGTCATGATATGTAGGCAACCTACATAGGGCTCGATCGAATCATTTTTTTTATTTATTTAAAAGGAAAAAAAAGAAAAAAAAGGAAAAAAGAGAAAAAAAAGAGGTGAAATCATGGGATGTGAGAAATGAGAGGAAAGAAAAGAGTGATAATTAGAAGGGAAAAGAGGAAGGAAAATGAGCAAGCAAGTGCTAGAAAAGCAAAGAAAAGAGAGGTTGAAATGAACAAATTGGGATGATGCCAACTGACCTTTGTACCCTCGAAGTCATTCTAGAACCGATAACTGTGGCTCGGTGCATTGCACATAAAGTGAGATTATCTTATGTTAAATGCCCTAACGCTAACGTGATGGCTTCATTTTGTTATATTCATAGCAGAAGGGTGGTTGGTTTGTGGTTTTTAAAGTGGTAACTCTTCTCTACAACATAAGTTCGAAAGGCAATGGCAGATGACAACAGAACTGAGTTGGTTGATACGGGTGCCCAAAAGCAATTGGTTGAACAGGACACTGGTTTGGCTGATGAGGTAAGGATGTTAAGACAACACATGACGGACATGTATCAGACCTGGATGACTGGGAAGGCACCACCCCTGCCACCACCTAGCTTCTTAGATGCTACCCTTACCCAAACTCCGGTCATAGTGCCAGATGATCCCCCATACTCTCCAGATCCACCCGTTTATCACAGTTTTCCCAACCACCCTAGTAGCTCCATCACTCTTCCTCCAGTTACCTCTCCCCAAAATTGCCCTCCTCTCATATCCGCTATATCCGACAGTGAACACCTACTTAAAGCCCATGATGCCCAATATTACCCCTCAAAGGTTGCCCACAAGGTTCTTGACTCATAAAAGAAGAGCCCTCGGGATGAGCTTCATGCTGAAAATGAAAAGGTTACAGGAAAAGAAGGGCGAGATGAGATATCCGGGAAGTTGAAAAAGCATAGAACAGTCTTTAAAGAACATGCAAGGGACGGGAGACCAGGTTAACATGTCTTACAAAGAGTTGCGTATGCTCCCTGATGTTCGCCTGCCTGCGGGGTTTAAAGTGCCAAAGTTTAACTTGTATGATGGGGGTGGAGATCCGGTAGCCCATCTGAGGGGTTATTGCAGTGAAATGAGAAGTGTTGGCGAGAAAGATGATTTGTTAATGGCATATTTCAGTAAGAGCTTGACTGGGGCAGCTTTGGAATGGCATAATCGTCAAGATGTCGGTAACTGGCATACATTGGGCGACATGGCTCATTTTGTGCGACACTTTCAGTACAATATAGACATTGTCCCAGACCGCTCCTCCCTATCTCATATGGAAAAGAAACCCAAGGAAAGTTTTAGGGATTTTTGGCTCAGATGGAATGAACAAGTTGCTCGGGATAGTCCTCCCATTGATGGAAAAGATGTTACTGAGCCCCGCCGACGACAGGGTCCAGTGGTCGTTCTTGCTAAACGCTTTCAACCTCAATATCAACCCCGTGGATATCCTTGTAATCATCCCCACTGCTACTTCTCTCCACAGAACCCCCAAAATTGTACATCACTTCCCCGATACCCCGTCCACAATGCACCACCATATGCTCTACATCCCCGAGGCCCGCGATGGCCCGCACCACTTCCACAAATATCTCACCCGCCCTTTCAGGCATATCAACTACCTGCCCGCGAAAGGTTCCAACCGAGGCCAGAGTATAAAATGAAAAGACTACTGAAAAAGAAAATGCTTTCACGCCCATCGGAGAATCCTATACAAGCTTGTTTGAAAAGTCAAAGCATTCTGGCCTGATTGAGTCGCTCCTCGGCTATAAGCCGGACCCATATGCAAAAGGATTTGATCCTACTGTACGATGCATGTACCACTCTAATGTCCAAGGGCATATCATTGAAGATTGCCGTGCTTTGAAAAGGGAAATAGAAAGAATGATTCAAGAAGGTGCAATTGTGATCAATGACAGTGACAGGGAGCATGTGAATCCTCTTGGGAACTTGTTGATTAAAGTTGATAATGTTGAAATTGGTAATGGTCTTGGTAATATTGATGTGGAACTCAGTGGCTAAGATGTCGAGCTTGGTAATTGGAAAGATGCTCTTTTCTTGGTTAGCCAGGGAGGAGTTTTGGTGGTATATTTTTTATCATTTCTGTTGTCCGGGTTATTTCAGGGTTGTAATCCGGATATTGTCTTGTGACTCAAACCCTTCTATCCTTTCATTTTTCCCGGTTTGTTTAGTCGTAGTAACTCGTTAGGTGTTGTCTAGGTTTGTTCCAGGGTTGTGACCCCAGATTAGTTTGCTTGTTTTGTTGTTCGAACCATTTCACCATCTGTCTAATGCAATTTCTTGTCTTCTTTTATTTCTAGTCATTTTTTGTTTAGTTCTTTTCTCCTTTTTAGTTCCTTCACTGCTGGTTCTAGTGACATGACATGCATGCGTAATTCTCAGCCTGGTCTCAAAAGTTAGTTAGTCATGAAGCATTGAAACAATTTTGAAGATGATAGGGGCATTTGAGGGAAATAAGAACAGATGTGGACATTTTGAGATCATTTGAAGCCCGAACCATGTGAAACTGGGGAAGATAGAACATAAAGAAACACTATTGAAATGCATAATGTTGCATCAGGTTGAAGCTAACGGCAAGTTTGCCCCAAATTGGCAGGGGTCGTTCGTGGTAACGAAGAGTGTTGTCCAACGGTGCTTTAAAATTGACAAATGTAGAAGGAGGATGTGTGGATATGGTTATCAAGTCTGGTACAATCAAAAGATGTTACGAATGTTTTCCTTGGTTTGTTTAATTGTGTTGTTTGTACTTGGCATGTTTTGAAGATTGGAATGACGAAGGCATTTTGTTCTGCTATCTAAACACTTTATCCTTTGTTACCCCTTTGAGCTTTATTTATTTTCTTCCATACTCCTCTTTTGGAATCAGTAGCAAAGTTCAGAAACGCAAGCGCAAAAGATAAGTAAAGGAAAAGAGAGAAAAGAAAAATGATGAAAAAGAAGAAGAAAAGAAAAAAAATAACAACAAAACAACAAAAAGAGAAAAAAGGAAGAAAGGAAAAAGAGAAAAGAAAAGAAAAAGAAAAGAAAAATCACAACAATAAAGTAATTCCTATGACATGAACTACGTTCGACCTGATTCCTTTAAGGATACGTAGGCAGCCTCACGGTTCGGTCCCATCAAAGTAAAAATCCAAAAGTCCCCAAGCAAAGAAACTGGGGCAGAAGTTGTGATTGTTGTAAGAAATCTGATTCCGAAAGTTGTAATTCTGAACCCATTTGAATTGTTTTGAGCCTTTGATACCCTTTCTTTCTAACCCCATCCAAAAGCCCACATTACGGTCCAGATAAAGACCTTCCGATCAGTCTTCGAGAGATGCCAAGGCGAGCAAGTAGAGGTGAATCATATCAGGGGAAACACCCCGGTCCAAACAAGGGAAATGAAAAATGAGAGAGTCTTACTGATGAAAGCCCTCACGGGTACCGCAAGGCGATGAAAGCTGAAAAATGAAAATGAGAGAGTCTTATTGGTGAAAACCCTTACGAGCACCGTAAGGCGACGAGAGCTGAGAGAAATCAAAATGAGAGAGTCTTGTTGGTGAAAACCTTCACGGGCACCTTGAGGCGACGGTGAGTTGAGAGAAAGACCAAAATGAGAGAGGCTTGATGGTGAAAACCCTTCGGGCACTACAAGTCGAATAAGGATGGTGAATCAGATTGGATAAGCGGAGCATTGAAGCCCAGTTTCACGGCAAAAAGGTACAACAAGAGCTGAATTTGCTTAACAGAATAGGCCGCAGGTGCATGTCAGGGTCATTAGAGTTGGTGTCCACATCCGATAGGTTTCTACTTTGTAGTTTTCTTGTTAGGGATCATCTTTTTCCATTGTCCTCTACTCTGTTCCTTTTGTCTTGTTTACCTCCTCTTCCTGAGTCTGTTTGGTCAAAACAAGTGAGAAATGACTTCAAAATTTGCCACCAGCTTTCCAATTGCACAAAACGGGATCTGGCTAACACATCAAAGTGGCATAAGTCAGGAAATAACAACAAGCGCACTAAGCTGGTAACAATCAACATGCTTTGGGATCCTTGTGAAATATAAAGGTTTGGTACCGATCAATTCATGGACAATGCAACAGATGGAGGGTGTTGGGTGAAAGGATCAAAGGTATTTTCTCTGATAAGATTGACAAAGAAACCAGTGACAAGCAAGGTCTTCCAAGCAGAAATCAAAGTTATCATGGCAAGTGAAGGAACAGTAGACCTCAAGGCCAGGGCCAGTGGTTTAAGTCAAGAAAGAACAGCATACGCAATGAGTGGGTGGCAATTGTCGTGCTTCGAGATTCATGAGACACAAAGGTTTGGTTAAATGTCAGTTCATGAGCAATGCAACAGATGGAGGATATTAGGTCTGAATGGAGAAGAGGTATTTTCCGTGATTAGGGCGACAGAGGAAGTGGTTAGTCAATAAACAAGCAAGGTCTTCGATTGGAAATCAAAGTGATCATGGCAAGTGAAGGAGCAACAGACCTCAAGGCCAAGGCTAGTGGTTTAAGTCAAGAAAGAACAGCATACACACTGAGTGGGTAACAATTGACGTGTTTTGAGATTCATGTGAGACATAAAGGTTTGGTAGATGCCAGTTCATGCGCAATGGAACAAATAGAGGATATTGGGTCTGAAATGAGAAGAGGTATTTTCTGTGATAAAGATGATAGAGAAAAGCGGTCAGTCAATCAACAGGAAAGGTCTTTCGAATTGAAACCAAAGCTACCACAAGAAGTGAAGGAGCAATCTCCCTCAAAGTCAAGGCCATAAACCAACCATTTTTAAACTGACAAGATTTTTCTTTGATATGAAACAGGGGCAGAAAATTTCGTTTGTTTCGGTGAAACCCTTCGTAAGGAAAGGCAAGCACCAAACAGGTTTGACCGTAAACTCTCAGGACCCTCTTGGAAAATGGGACCTAGTTTAAAAATCGAAACAGTCATAAGTAGCAAATCTAGCATAAATGTACCCGAAGGAATATAAGTTGGTTTCAATGTTTGCATGTTTGAGATAGGATTCAATTAGGAGTTTTCAGGACCCTCCTAAAAAATGGGACCTAGTTTAAAATTTAAAACAATCATGAGTAGCATAATTTAGCATAAATATACCCCAAAGGAATATAAGTTGGCTTCGAAGTTTGCATGTTTAAGATAGGATTCAATTAGAAGTTTTCAGGACCCTCCTGAATAATGGGACCTAGCTTTAAGATTGCTGTTAGATAACAAGATGTAGCGAAAATAATACCTTTAGAAGATACAACTTAGATTTAAAATTGTTGTTTAATTAGGAATTGTCAGGACCCTCCTGGATAATGGGGAGTAGTTTAAGACCCTTTTAGATAACAAGATTTAGCGAAAGTCACACCTTTAGAAGATATAACTTAGATTTATAATTGTCGTTTAATTAAGAGTTGTCAGGACCCCCTGGATAATAGGACCTAGCTTTCAAATTGCTAGTAATATTTGGTAAAATGATTCAGTTTAACACTCACCTATGTGCGCAGCTACCAAACTGGGCAGAAAATTTTCTTTGTTTTGTCTATTTTTGTTGAAATCAGGTACCCGCTTGGAGAACAGGGAGAAGCAATTCAAGTTTCAGCAATCAGGCGCCCACCTGGAGAGCAAGGGAATACAGTTCAAGTTTCAGCAACCAGGCGCCCACCTGGAGAGCAAGGGAATACAATTCAAGTTTTAGCAATCAGGCGCCCACCTGGAGAGCAAGGGAATAAAGTTCGAGCTTCAGCAATCAGGAGCCCACCTGGAGAACAAGGGAATTCAGTTCAAGTTTCAGCAATCAGGCGCCCACCTGGAGAGCAAGGGAATACAGTTCAAGTTTCAGCAATTAGGAGCCCACCTGGAGAACAAGGGAATACAATTCAAGTTTCAGCAATCAGGCGCCCACCTGGAGAGCAAGGGAATACAATTCAAGTTTCAGCAATCAGGCGCCCACCTGGAGAGCACGGGAATACAATTCAAGTCAGCATTCAGGCGCCCACCTGGACAGCACGGGAATACAATTCAAGTTTCAGCAATCAGGCGCCCACCTGGAGAGCAAGGGAGTACAGTTCAAGATCTAGCTTTCAAATTCTTACGTAACATTTGGTAAAATGATTCAGTTTACACTCACATATGTACGTACCGACGTCTAAAACCCGGAAAC
>NW_017678048.1:6551-18532 GCF_001879085.1 Nicotiana attenuata
TACAAATGGTTTAATGTTTTGGAAACTAGAAACCAAGATCTACAACTTTCATGTTTTGGTCATCTCCCAATTCCTTATAGATTTTGAGATATAAGCTGCCAAAGTCATCCCTGTGCAATACAAATTTCTTCTTTATCCTTCCGGACAGCCTGTAGTGTACCAGCCATAACTTTTGGTACACAAATCCAAATTCCAAATGGTGTACGTTTCTTAAAACTAGATACAATGGGATACAACTTTCATTTTTGGATCATCTCCAAATTCCTTATAGATTGTGAGATATGAGCCTCCGAAGTTAGACTTGTACAGTAGAGATTTCCTTCTACGCGAACGCGAGAACCACCTCGCGAACGCGAAGAACAAAGTCCCTGAGGCCAAATCCTTCTTCGCGAACGCGAGAGAGTCCTCGCGAACACGAAGAACAATACCAGATACCAGCATCAGCTATTTCAAAACAGCCCGAAATGATCCGAAACCACCCCGAAACACACCCGAGGCCCCCGGGGCCCCGTCCAGTCACACAAACCAGTCCCATAACATAATACGGACCAGCTCGAGGCCTTAAATCACATCAAACAACATCGAAATCATGAATCAACCCTCAATCCAAGCTTTATGAACTTTAGAACTTCCAACTACTACTTTCGATGCTTAAACCTATCAAATCACGTCCGATTGACCTCAAATTTTGCACACAAGTCATATTCGACATTACAGACCTACTGCAACTTCCGAAATCAGATTCCGAACCCGATATCAAAAAGTCCACTTCCGGTCAAACTTCTCAAAAACCATCAAATTTCTATCTTTAGCCAAATGACTCCAAAATGACCTACGGACCTCCGAATTCACTTTCGATCGTGCTCCCAACTTCAGAATCACCATACGGAGCTATTCACAGACTCGGAATCCCAAACGGACATCGATAGCACTGAAATGCACTTCAAGCCAAACTTATGAAATTTCTTCAAAAATGCTAACTTCCACAATAGGCGCCAAAACGCTCCCTGGTTATCCAAAACCCGAACCAGGCATACGCCCATGTCCGAAATTATCATACGAACCTGCTGGAACCTTCAGATCCCGATTCCGAGGTCGTTTACTCAAAAATCCAATCCTAGTTCATTCTTTTAACTTTAAGCGTCCAAAATAAGAATTCTCTTTCCAAATCAACTCTGGACTTCCCGAAATTCAATTCCGACCACGCGCACAAGTCATAATACCTGAAATGAAGCTGCTCATGGCCTCAGGCTGCCGAACGGAGCGCTAGAACTCAAAATGACCGGTCGGGTCGTTACATTCTCTCCCACTTAAACATACGTTCGTCCTCGAACGTGCTGAGAACTACACTGAAGTAGTCTGAAATCACTGGTTAACTTCTCATGCACCTTCCCATGCTACCACAACTCAGTTGAGCACATTAGCTCGATCAATTATGAAGATATTCTCTTTTATTCAAGCAGATACGCCTTAAAGCCCAATTCCAACATCCGGAATTCTATGCCCGACCTGTTTCCAACATAAGATCACCATATCAATCACTACACGCTGTACCCAGACATGGCTGCATAACTTTACTGAATTCACACCTAGCATCACTTTACTCACCGGACCATAATAACACTTTCTGATCAACTTAGTCGAAATTCCACGAATTTGATGCTCCCATTGCACCCCATGACATACACAGGTCTTACTCTAACTCTTATAATGCCCCCACAACGGAAGAGATGTGCAGAAACCCATAATCAACTGCCGAGTCAACCAATCATTGAGTCTATACTTCTGACAAGAAACATTACCACATTCTGAACCAAATAATGATCTTTGCTCCTTAATATATTCCATATAGTCAGATTGCACTGATCCTGAATCCAATGATCTCGTCTCACCCAGTACGAACTGTTCAGGCAATAAGCCACCCCGACATGACCAAAAGTCTCATATGATGCCACAATGTGCCAATAGGCTACCAATTAGAATGCGATACAAAAGGAAAACGAACTCTGGAAGGAATTACCTAACTCACGCACTAATACGGACTTTCCTTAGTAAATAGGAAGCAAAACATACGAAAATAGCATATAGAAAACTATACTCAACATCACACTGTTGCGGCACGCAACCCGATCCAAATAACATGCCCATGGCGCGTGCCACCCGATCCACACATAGACCTCACATAAGGAGATGCACATCGAGCTAAATTTGCTCATTACAATAAAATATCAAATTTCGGTCACAAGCACACTAAGTGCATAATACCATCACTGAGGGGACATATAGCGCTATAAGCTACAAGGCTCAAGCACAACTGAGGTGCGATATACAATCTGAATTTCAAGAGCCATTTTGCTCATATAACATCATTTCTACGCGGATCCTCATCACATAAGCAATATCTCAAGCCGTCCCAGCTCACACGGCGCAAAGTATCACTGCATGAAATATCTAACAACGAAATAACACCCTGACTACTCCTCCATAAGGAGCGCATTACTGAAAGGAACACAATTGGCCTGACATAGAGCCCATATTCACATTTAAATCTATCCGCAGACCCCAAGCTGATTCTGATCACATCAAACTAAGCCAATAACCTTTTAAAGGTCCATACTAATTTCCCTCTTCTCATAGCACACAAGGACAACCATCCTAATCGGAGTACTCATCCACAGTCCACAACTCAGTAACTGAGTGCCCTCCAGGCATATATTCTCAACTTATCGATATTACCACAACCTTCAGACTTGGTTTAAGTCTTTAATCAATCATGTGACTACCTGCCACACTTATACAATCTTCCTGTGGGACACACTCCCACAACCTACCATAACAAATAACTGGGTTGTACCTCCAAACCACCGGCCGCACTAACACTGAAAAGCGATCAAGAATCATTAACCAGGATGCAAAGCCTTTTTCACAAAACACCGATCTCAGGTGACACTGAAGACAATACCAACTTACCTTAAACATCGAGACCCCCTTCCTTCTCATCCGAGCTCATGACATCCTTGTCCACACCGAGCTGTTACCTTGATCTTTACTTCAAATTCCATACCACTCACTGCACCTATCATGCCAACATACGATAGAACACACTTTTTATCATAGCTTTGGAACCACTATTAGGCTAACACTTCATCACATAAAAGCTTTCCACTTAACTCACTTCAGGAGAACCATAGCAGCACACAGGCGAATTTTCATAACCGTAGAATATGCAAATCTCTAAGTAGTGGTCTAAGCTACCATAGCCCTTCCCGAATCTGCTTCCACATAACAAGCCATAATAGTAGAATGCTTCTGAATAACATCAATTGCGGAGGCTGACAAGCCTGATACGTACCATCACAAATCACTTGCATAACTTGATCACGCTGAAGGAACTGATCACTAACACCAATATGCCAAATTCAACTATGGCTAATCAATCTACCTTCTTCCAATTTATCCTTGATTGCCTTAGAGATAATACTAACTCCATCCAACACATAGCATACTCCATCTGCACTCATCTCGAGTGACCTTGAATCACGAGACCATGTTGTCCCGAATCCCATGAACCACTTCATACCTTCCTTGCGCGCATATTCGCACCCTCAACTGATATGCCCATTCTACTAATCCTATTACGAATCCGAAATCTCTTCTCATTTTTTCCTCTCAAGTTCTACACTGCAAGTCAAAACATCATAGAACACTCTGTGCCTCTTCTCATAGGCTGCTACAAAAGCTTGACTCTTATCCGTACTTATAGGCTCAAAATCGTTATGCACCAAACTTTATCTTTTGAATGCACTAGGACCGTTGCTGAGAGCCACCCGCTCCGACTTGGCCCCGAATATAATTAATTCCCTAAATTTTCTAGCACATAAATGCCCCATTGGTGA
The DNA here is from genome assembly GCF_001879085.1 of Nicotiana attenuata. Lineage (NCBI taxonomy): Eukaryota > Viridiplantae > Streptophyta > Magnoliopsida > Solanales > Solanaceae > Nicotiana > Nicotiana attenuata. The sequence goes on from NW_017678048.1 coordinate 10,448, forward strand.
TGCACCTGGCAGAATCCCTTCCCTTGGAACCCGCATCTTTACAAATACAATCTTGAATCCTCCCCCAAGTCTGAACATGGGCCAATAAGGCCAACGATAACCCACCTTTAATAACTCCTTTGCTCAAATTACCACTTATGGCCTTTTCCCGTAGCTGAAACAGCTCATCAATACGCTAATAACCAGAAACCTCGCAATTAGTTAACTATGCAACCCCATCATAGGCGGTGGGACTCTCCCACTTGGCTCGAAGCCTCTATTACATAACTCCGAAATTTACCAGGATTCTTAACCTCCTATTGACATAACCTTGCGTAATCAACTGCCAAAATTCTTGATATCTTACTATAGAAATCATTAACAACATTCGCACGACCAATTCCTTCGCTGTATAACCAATAGAATTCTTCGCAGAAGCTTCGCCAACCACGCGACCGCTAACCTGCTCACAGGGAATAACCCACTTGTGGAACTCGCTCCCTGACATCTTCCAATGCTACTGCGCGGGGTACAATCACTACGACATCAATAACCCTTCCTGAGTTCGAGCTCACTCTCTAGCTGCACAAGTCCATTCACCCCTCGTGGACATCAATTGAATGCGCGGCAATATTCCTCCAATCCAAAGTTATGTTGTATCCTCCTCCATTCACGAAGCTCCGTCCCGTTATATCAAATCTCCTGCCGCATGATAGCTCATACTTCTAATTAATCCGTAGGCTTCAATCGCCAGCCACTATAATCCCAAATCATTCCGAACTTCCCTTAAGATAGGTGGTCATCCCACTACAAAGCACATATGCGACTCCACCGCTCTCCCACTTTGGCGGAACTCATCCCCTTAATTTACTCGGCCTTCCGGAAACTTTAGCCACCACCTGACACTTCCCACATGTCCTTCCTCATACTTTGCTGCTCAATTGCTGTCTTAAATAGAGCCTATCTCCGTGGCACTTGAACCCACAATTGCTGCTAACTTTAAACCTTTCCGAAGGTCATCTTTATCGAACCGTCAACATTGGAAATACTGTTTCAATCCTGAACCACCACGCTCTGTGATATCTGACAGTTGCACCCCCAACACTATTTCACAATACCTTGCCCCAAAGGCGAATTGTAGAAGGTCATAATACCGACAAACTCAGTACGTTCAATAAGGACAATGACACCCCACCATAGAAGAAAGAAAACTCCACCACGCTCATAATTACTAAGTCTCACTACTTCCACCAGCCCACGTCTGACCATCCTTAGTCTGATTGCCTTTCCCCTTCCGGAAAAAAAATACTGAATCCCTTGATTATGCACTGAGTAAACTTCCCTTCAAGTCATTCACCGCCCCGACACATAGGCAATTGTCCTACCATCATATCAATACTGCAGAACAATAATTCATAAGCATCATGGCAACTTGTGCCTAGCCTCAGAGCCCTAAGAAGCACCGCTACTGGGTTGAAACAATAAGATATTCTTCCATAAGCGACGATAATAATCCGATCAGCTATACCAGGAGAAACATCCCGTATCATATCTGTAGTACCATTACGGTCCTTCAATTCTCGATTTATAACAAGCGCTTCGTGTCGCATAAGATTGAGTAGGAATGAATTAAAGGCATACGCCACCAGGGATCAAATCGCACGATAAGGAATCAAGAAGGGAAGTACTCCTAACAGCCCTGCAGCCTCCCGAGGATAAGTACAGACGTCTCCGTACCGATCCGCGAGACTCTACTAGACTTGCTCATGACACGTGAGACCCTAGGAACCAACCTGGCTCTGATACCATGTTGTCACAACCCAAAATCCACTAAGGGTCGTGATGGCGCCGGACACTGCTGTCAGGCAAGCCAACCAAATTACTTAATCAAATTCTCGTTTTATTACTTTTGAAAATCTAGGATTTTCCTTCAAATTTAGCAATTTAGAAGATAATTGTCTCAAATCAAATTAAAATAATAAGCAGTTCAATGCAAAATACTTCAAACCATCCCAGAACCCGGTGTCACAAGTGCATGAGCATCTACAGATAAGGAAATAAAATACAACATCCGTCCGAAATACAGTGGACAAAAAATAAATACAATACATTGGAAGGGACTATACTAGCCGCGGGTCGCCTCGAATAATGCACTCACCTAGTCCCAGAATCATCCGCACTGCTACGCCCAGTACGACACAAGGGTTACATATACCTGTGCAACAAAAAATGCACAGAAGTGTAGTATGAGTACGAAAATAACGTGTACTCAATGAGTATCCCGCCTAACCTCGAAGAAGTAGAGACGAGATGGTCGACTTCGACACTTACTAATGGTCCAATAGTGAGGTCAGTAATACATTAAATTATGGATTTCTATAAACATGATTTTAGTCCAAATAGAAGGAAACAAGTAAATAATTAATTCTTTTATAGAAAATTCCAAAATTCCTTTTCGTAATTATCCAAATAATTTCAAGCCATGAAGAGGCAATAATAACTTAATTAAGTTCAAGGCAGCAATACAAGCATGCGCACATCATGCCGAGGCGACGGCCCGATCCAACAGAAATGTAAACTGTGCACTTGCCGAGGGTCGACGGTGCGCCTATAGATGCATCTATTACCCCGCTCGCGAACTAACCTGCGACGCGATCAACATAAAATAAGCACACACCCTGCTCGCGAATCATGCATGCGACGCAGGCACACATAGAGATACATGCTCAAACAATCAATCAAGATCTACCGGGGGGACATTATCCAAATAAAACAAATTTCGTTTTAACAATTCGAGAAAATGACGTTTAATCCCTTTTTAAATTCATTTACTAACCCAAGGTGATCTAAGCAATTCAAGCCGTCAATAAGTTTACAATTAATCCAAGTATAGCATGCTTTTAGGTCCTAAACTACCCGGACAATAGCATAATAGTAGCTACGCACGGACTCTCGTCACCTCGTGCGTACGTAGCCCCCGCAAATAGGAGCAAATATCCAATTAATTCACCTATGGGGACATTTCCCTCTTACAAGGTTAGAAAGGAGACTCACCTCGCTCCGAAGATCCATAACCGGCATTCCACGCCCTTCCAAAGACTCGAATCGATGCACAACGCTTCAAAACTAGCCAATAATTATGTAATTCCATTAATAAATGCTAAGGTACTCATTATAATCCAATTTATAACAATTCCTAACCCCGATCGAAAAGTTGACAAAAACGCTCTCAGGCCCACGTGCCCGGAAATCCAAAATTTTACGAAGATAACGTTTACCCATGAACTCACGAACTCAAATATATGATTTTTTTCCTAATTCCATACCCAAAATCGTGGTCAAAATCCAATAATACTAACTTTCTAGGTTTTCTTCCAAATTCCAAAACTTCTACTAATTTACATGATTTTCTATACTAAAATCTACATATAACCCAAGTAATTAACTTGCAATAGGTGGGAATCACTTACCTTGACATGGATGATAAAAATGGAGCTCCAAAATCGCTCCTAGGTCGGCTCCCATGGAGAAAATGAGATGAAATGAGCCAAACCCATTTCTTTACACATATACACTGCCCAGACGAGTCTTCTTCACGTTCGCGAGACCCCCGTTGCGTTCGCGAAGAAGAAAATTCCCAAAAAAATCATTTTGCATACTCTTCTCAGACAACCTCTAGTATAATGGCCATAACATTTTGTACATAACTCCAAACTACAAATAGTTTAATGTTTTGGAAACTAGAAACCAAGATCTACAACTTTCATGTTTTGGTCATCTCCCAATTCCTTATGGATTTTGAGATATAAGCTGCCAAAGTCATCCCTATGCAATACAAATTTCTTCTTTATCCTTCCGGACAGCCTACAGTGTACCAGACATAACTTTTGGTACACAAATCCAAATTCCAAATGGTGTACATTTTTGAAAACTAGACACAAAGGGCTACAACTTTCATTTTTAGATCATCTCCAAATTCCTTATAGATTGTGAGATATGAGCCTCCGAAATTAGACTTGTGCAGCAGAGATCTCCTTCTACGCGAACGCGAGAAGCACCTCGCGAACGCGAAGAACAAAGTCCCTGAGGCGAAATCCTTCTTCGCGAACGCAAGAGAGTCCTTGCGAATGCGAAGAACAATACCAGATACCAGCATCAGCTATTTCAAAACACCCCGAAATGTTCCGAAACCACCCCGAAACACACCCGAGGCCCCCGGGGCCCCGTCCAATCACACAAACCAGTCCCATAACATAACACGGACCTGCTCGAGGCCTCAAATCACATCAAACAACATCGAAATCATGAATCAACCCTCAATCCAAGCTTTATGAACTTTAGAACTTCCAACTTCTACTTTCGATGCTTAAACCTATCACATCACGTCCCATTGACCTCAAATTTTGTACACAAGTCATATTCGACATTACGGACCTACTGCAACTTCCGGAATCGGATTCTGACCCCGATATCAAAAATTCCACTTCCGGTCAAACTTCTCAAAAACCATCAAATTTCTATCTTTAGCCAAATGACTCCAAAATGACCTACGGACCTCCGAATTCACTTCCGATCGCGCTCCCAACTTCAGAATCACCATACGGAGCTATTCACAGACTCGGAATCCCAAACGGACATCGATAGCACTGAAATGCACTTCAAGCCAAACTTATGAAATTTCTTCAAAAATGCTAACTTCCACAATAGGCGCCAAAACGCTCCTTGGTTATCCAAAACCCGAACCGGGCATACGCCCAAGTCCGAAATCATCATGCGAACCTTCTGGAACCTTCAGATCCCGATTCTGAGGTCGTTTACTCAAAAATCCAATCCTAGTTCATTCTTTCAACTTTAAGCTTCCAAAATAAGAATTCTCTTTCCAAATCAACTCTGGACTTCCCGGAATTCAATTCCGACCACGCGCACAAGTCATAATACATGAAATGAAGCTGCTCATGGCCTCAGGCTGCCGAACGGAGCGCTAGAACTCAAAATGACCGGTCGGGTCGTTACACTCCCTCATAGCTCAAGGCCACAAACCAACCACCACATTTTAAACTGACAAGATTTTTCTTTGATTGAAACAGGGGCAGAAAATTTCGTTTATTTCAGAGAAACTCTCCGTAGGGGAAAGAGCAAGCACCAAAACAGGTTTGACTGTAAACTCTCAGGACCCTCCTAGAAAATGGGACTTAGTTTAAATTTCAAAACAATCATGAGTAGCATAATTTAGCATAAATGTACCCCAAAGAAATATAAGTTGGTTTCAAAGTTTGCTTGTTTAAGATAGGATTCAATTAGGAGTTTTCAGGACCCTCCTGGATAATGGGACATAGTTCTAAGGTCCGCTTAGATAACAAGATATAGTGGAAGTCGTACCTTCAGTAAATATAACTTAGGTTAAAACTGTTTTTTAACTAGAAATTGTCAGGACCCTCCTGGATAATGGGGAGTAGTTTAACACCCTCTTAGATAACAAGATTTAGCGAAAGTCACATCTTTAGAAGACATAACTTAGATTTATAATGGTCGTTTAATTAAGAGTTGTCAGGACCCCCCTGGATAATGGGACCTAGCTTTCAAATTCTTAGTAATATTTGGTAATATGATTCAGTTTAACACTTACATATGTGCCCAGCTACCAAACTAGGGCAGAAAATTTTCTTTGTTTTTGTCTATTTTTGTTGAAATCAGGTACCCACTTGGAGAACAGGGAGAAGTAATTCAAGTTCAGCAGTCAGGAGCCCGCCTGAAGAATAGAGGAATACATTTCAAGTCAGAAGTCAGGAGACCGCCTAAAGAACAGAGGAATACATTCAAGTTTTAGCAGTCAGGAGCCCGCCTGATGAACAGAGGAATACATTTCAAGTCAGTAGTCAGGAGCCCGCCTGAAGAACAGAGGAATACATTTCAAGTTTTAGCAGTCAGGAGCCCGCCTGAAGAACATAGGAATACATTTCAAGTCAGCAGTCGGGAGCCCGCCTGAAGAACAGAGGAATACATTCAAGTTTTAGCAGTCAGGAGCCCGCCTGAAGAATAGAGGGAGTACAATTCAAGTTTTAGCTTTCAAATTCTTATTAATGTCTGGTAATATGATGCCCAGCCACCAAACTGGGGCAGAAAATTTTCTTTGTTTTGTCTATTTTGTTGAAGTCAGGAGCCCGCCTGAAGAACAGAGGAATACATTTCAAGTCAGCGTCAGGAGCCCGCCTGAAGAACAGAAGAATACATTTCAAGTCAGCAGTCAGCAGTCAGGAGCCCGCCTTAAGAACAGAGGAATACATTTCAAGTCAGCTGTTATACCCCATGTTTTCGTATGTAAGAGTACGTTATAAGTAAATTAATGTAAGCTCAGAAATGGAATCATCTTTGAAAAGTTTACAAAGTTAGTTCATCATGTTAACGTGGAGGTTACAAATATTTAAGATCATTAATACCAAGTAGCAAGAGGGTTTGAAGGCTTAGAAGCTAAACGAATTGAAGAAAATAAGTTTCGTCGAAAGTCGACAAGTTGGAATGTTTTACAATGTACTTTTGGGGTGAGACTAGGGTTATTAACATTATAAGGAGATTATATTATGAGTTATTTTAGTCGTATGATAGTTGGTGTTATGTTTTGAAGTCAAGCGAGTTGTGGAACAAAAGTTGGAAAAAGTCATCACAAGTTCCATTTATAAATGTGCTAAACATTAGGTCAAATGTAGTGGAGCTTTTCTCCCAATATACTTGGAATTACAAGATGATCCACATATAAAATTGAAAATCTACGAGTCTAATTTCTAACTCATTAAACGGTTTGTCGATACGATATCGGGGTAGAGAGATATTTGCAGTTTTGCAAGACTGCACAGACTACAGTTGGCAAGTAGGTGTGTCACTAAAGCTTTTTGAGCAATACATTTCGTGTGTTATATGAGGTCTTTTTGGGACATATTATATATCAAATTGAAGGTCTTGGAATCTAGTTTCCAACACTCTTAACCGTTCGTTCATACGATAAACTACAAGATAGTACTTGGATTAGCTTAAGTCACTTCTATGGTGTTGTATTGCTATTGAGGGTATGGATGTCCATAATGTTCTTAAGTTACTCCGAAAGGTTTAGAACGTGAGTCCATGAGTCGAGCATGCATTATATATATGTATCTATTTTACTCTACCGAGCCGCGCTATAGACGGCCGGGTATGACACCTATTGTGCAACCACTGATCAGTTGGGTTTACCGAGCTCCACGTGGCCGGGTACGATTCTACCGAGCCTTATGATGGCCGGGTATGTTTTTACCGAGTCCTCTTTGAGGCCGGGTACGATATGATGATGATGATGCCCACAGAGGCGTATGTTTTCAAAAGTTTATGTATATATATGTATTATGCATTTCATGTCAGTAGCCCCCAGAGGCACTCAGATGTTACAGGTTGTATCTTCTCTATCACTCTTTACATTACTGTTCTTGTTTATGCTTTCCTGCCTTACATACTCGGTACTTTATTCGTACTGACGTCCCTTTTGCCTGGGGACGCTGCATTTCATGCTCGCAGGTCCCGATTGATAGGTTCACAGTCCTCTTATTAGTCTATCAGCTCAGCGAAGGTGTTGGCGCACTCCACTTGCTTCGGAGTTGCCTATTTGGTCAGTATGCTTTGGATATGTATTGATTGGTATAGCGGGGCCCTGTCCTAACCTTTATGATTTTATGTACTCTTAGAGGCTTGTAGACAGATGTCAGGTGTATGGATACTTGTATGGCCTTGTCGGCCTATGTTTTGAGTTTACAAATGGTCATGTCGGCCTTATAGGCCCGTATGTCATATGTATAAGTTTGTATATCATGTTGGGTCATCATATGTTGAGTATTCCCTTATGTTTTATTCTTGTTTTCTCATGACGGGTTTTCTGGCTCATTTACTCATGATAGTATGATAAGAAAGATATGTTACGTTGGTACTCGGTTGAGTAAGGCACCGGGTGCCCATCGCGGCCCTTCGGTTTGGGTCGTGACAGAAGTGGTATCAGAGCAGTTCTGTCCTAGGGAGTCTACAAGCCGTGTCTAGTAGAGTTCTGTTTATGGGTGTGTCGTGCACCACACTTATAAGCGAGGAGGC
>NW_017678048.1:21942-24738 GCF_001879085.1 Nicotiana attenuata
GTGAATCAATAATAGATAGATAAGAGTTCCAACATATGAGAGGAGATTATGATGCCATTATTTAGATGAACAGTAATAAGGAAGCATTAAATGACTTAGATTTATACATATAAGATAAGCAGTGAGAGAGTAACCTGAAGTTGGGTAGCAAACCTCGGTAATAATAAAACGAAGTAAGTGTTATGGTATAGTATAACCTACCTAGATGTAGTAAAGCCATAAGGATAGATATACAAGGCTATGAAACAAGATATAGCAATAGTCGTAAGTTCGATAAAGTACCAAGCGAAGAACTTTAGTACACCTATAGTAGCCTTGAGGGACGTCTTGTCATAGTTTTGCATATGTTCACAAAGTGAGGCCTAGAGATTGGCTAAAAGCTGGAGGAAAAAGGAGAGAAGAGTCGCATAGGCACATATACAAGTACACGGCTGTACATGATGCATGTCAGAAGGTAACAACAGTTACGAGATTGGAAAAATTTCGACCACAGGTCGAGGTATGAGAAAGAGTCCTAAAGGGGGGAATACCCTGGCCTTTGGATTTATTTATAAAACAGTTTCCTGGATGTCAAGGACAATATTAAAGTATTCTTAAGAGCTACAGGTTATGAGACTGATAAGCGCATTAGTCAACATTCGAGGACGAATGTTCCAAAGGGGGGAATGATGTTACACCCCATGTTTTCGTACGTAAGAGTACGTCATAAGTCAATTAATGTAAGCTCAGAAATGGAATCATATTTGAAAAGTTTACAAAGTTAGTTCATCATGTTAACATGGAGGTTACAAATATTTAAGATCATTAATACCAAGTAGCAAGAGGGTTTGAAGGCTTAGAAGCTAAACGAATTGATGAAAATAAGTTTCGTCGAAAGTCGACAAGTTGGAATGTTTTACAATGTACTTTTGGGGTGAGACTAGGGTTATTAACATTATAAGGAGATTATATTATGATTTATTTTAGTCGTATGATAGTTGGTGTTATGTTTTGAAGTCAAGCGAGTTGTGGAACAAAAGTTGGAAAAGGTCATCACAAGTTCCATTTATAAATGTGCTAAACATTAGGTCCAATGTAGTGGAGCTTTTCTCCCAATATACTTGGAATTACAAGATGATCCGCATATCAAATTTAAAATCTACGAGTCTAATTTCTAACTCATTAAACGGTTTGTCGATACGATATCGGGGTAGAGAGATATTTGCAGTTTTGCAAGACTGCACAAACTGCATAGTTGGCAAGTAGGTGTGTCACTAAAGTTTTTTGAGCAATGCATTTCGTGTGTTATATGAGGTCTTTTTGGGACATATTATATATCAAATTGAAGGTCTTGGAATCTAGTTTCCAACACTCTTAACCGTTCGTTCATACGATATCCGGATAAAAAGATATAGGTATTTGAAAAAGGGCCAATGAGATGGTGCCATGTAGCACCTTTTGACTTTCCAACCAAAATGGATATTTATCTTCCTATGTCGTCTCTTTCTTCATAATTCCAGAGAGCTGGACCAAATAAGACCCCTAACCTCACCCTTAATCTGTCCACAAGGTTATCCAACAAGATTATCGTCCGAGGCACAAAATCAAGAAGCAATAACAGTAGAACGATCCCCACGATGTAAGTATCGCTATATTGCCTCTCTTTTTCTTTGTAGTTGGAGTTTTGGAAGGTATTTAATAGTTAAGAAAATGCCTTATTTATTTATTTAATCTTTTAAATATGAAGGAATGTTGATAAATTCATTTCCTAATAGCTAGAACTCACGGGACGGTGATTGGAAGCCGTGAGTTCAAATTATTCGACTTGTTGTGGGCTGTTTTTGGGTTATTTCGTGTTGCTTTTGGGCTGTATATTTTGCTTCTATTTAATGGAATTTTTGGAGGAGAAATGGTGTGGAGAAACACCAAATAATGGAGAAATGGTGGATTAGTCATTCTTTGTAATATTTTCGGCGTGTTTGACACTACTATAGTTGTCTTTTTGGGTATGGAGTGATTGGGGTGTATTGGGCTGTTGTAAGCTAATTGTAACATGGATTTCGACTTGAATCCACAGTAGGAGGTAATTATATTGTGTTATTGATTCTTCTTAAGATTATCTTGACATTGATTACGTTAAACGGATGGACTAGACATGAACTAGTGAATAAAGTTTCTAATTGAGGATAATTGGAGTTGTGGATTGTTTTTCTTGTTATAAATATATGGTATAAGGCTTGAATCATTGATGAATGAATTTATTATCATGTTAATGTTACTATTAAGTTAAAGTAAGAAGCCTATAAGGGGTGATATGAGGTACATGGATTCCAATTGGAGCTTGCCGCTCGTCGTGAAGTAGTTGTGACTTGTTGTTATTTTATGGTGTCTTGTTATTGATAACTATGTATTGCTGGATTTCTCTGGTCATTGTTGTTGTTATATGGTACTGGAGGAGGCTCTTGTTACAGGGGAGATGCTGCCCAAATTTACATAAACGAGCTACTAGCTTAAGTTGCGGACATAGCCTTTACTCAACACTAATTTTGAATCTCCTTATGCTATGATAGATTGGGTTGAGTTATTCGAAGAATTACTTGGAAGGTATTAAGGACTCAATGGAGTTAAGGTATGTTAAGGCAATCCCTTCTTTCTTTTGGCATGATCTAAAGTGAAACGAATACGCTAATCATAACGGATCTACTCCTAGCAACTAAGGTTGTCCATGTTGTTCTTTCCTTATAAAATTATTCTAACCAAGTGTGTATGATCCTTGAATCCTACTAAGGTTCATATTGAGGGTATGGATGTCCATAA
>NW_017678049.1:0-8158 GCF_001879085.1 Nicotiana attenuata
TCCGTTCATTAATTCCGTTCGTAGCTCACGGCTCCGTTTCAGAATTCGACATTTTCATTTGGTCTTTGCTTGGAAATCCATGTACATTCTTTTAAAAGCTTCAAGGGAAACCTGAATCTGTTTCGCATCTTTGATGTTTTCCTTATTTTGAATCCTTCGTCTCATGTGCATGGTAATCTGAATGCTTAGAATATGGATTTTTCGATTTGTTTTCAGTAAATATGAGTCACTTATATAAATTTGGGTTCATGGTTGTTTGGTGCTAAGTTAAAAGATTGGAGTGATTGACTTCTTTGAAAGCTAGGCTTAAAACCAATGCTTCAGTTATTTTCATTTTTGAAGAAATCTTGTTTGTGCTGCTACTCCATTTTCACTGCTATTTTGGTTTTGTGATTACTAGTAAGAAACAATCTGCTAAGGTTTATTTGGCTCTAAGAAATGTTCCGTTTCAGCAAATATAGAGTAGGAAACAGTTTTTTTTTTTTCAAGATTCTTGGCTTGGTGCTTTACTGGTGGGATTACTTAAAGTTAGACCTTGAAAGCTTACCACTCCTATATGTCTTAAATTAGTTTAAAAGTGACATGATACTTATATAAGCATAACATATTCATGATACTTTTATAAGGCATAACATATTTCGTTGTAGCTTAACTGATGGATTGTAAAAATTTAACAGATCTTTTAGTTTTTTGGTGTTTTCTGATTGGTATTTTGTCCTTAATGTTGAAGTAATGCAAATGAATGAATTGTTTGGACTATTTAAATTCTTAATTCGTGTTCTGTATTGCTTCATTTTGAATTCGCGCACAGGGCACGAATGTTGTATATGCTCTTTAACAATATAAACGCTACACGATTTATGGCCCTCATGAGTTAATTTAGAAACCTTTTGGTTAGAGTAATTCGAGGTGTGTTGTGCCAAACAAAAATGATAATTGCATGGCCCTCGTTTAATTTATCCTTAGAAATCGAGGTGTGCCATTTAGCGAATTTTCATGGCCCTCACAAAGTTAACAACGCGTAGTTGCTTTAGGCGCGTTATTTTAATAACATTACCTTCCTAAACTCGGGTGTGCATTTCATGTGACCCAAATCCAAATCTTAACAACGTTGAATAACATGTGTTTCAGATTGCGGGTGCATTTCATGTGACGCGGTCCAAAGACATGTTTTAGACGACGTTAAATCTTCTTTAAAAGCTAATAAAAGCGGTTATAAAGTTAAAATTGTACCATAGGCTAAAACATGTATTAAAATCAGATAATAAGTCAATTATGATAGTTTAAGCGACCGTGCTAGAACCACGGAATCCGGGGGTGCCTAACACCTTCCCCCGTGTTAACAGAATTCCTTATCTAGAATTTCTGGTTCGCAGACTTCAAAAGGAAAGTCGAATCTTCCTCGATTTGGGATTTTAAAATAAACCGGTGACTTGGGACACCAGAAAACAAACAATTCCAAGTGGCGACTCTGAATAAAATTGAATAAATAATCCCATTTCGAATAATGTCACTTAAATTGGAAAAACTCTCTTATATACACCCTCGGGTGTGTAAAAAGGAGGTGTGACAGCTGTGGCGACTCTGCTGGGGAATACAAACCCAGAACTTTGGTTCAGGGTTTAAGAATTCGAGCTTAGAATAGCTGTTATGATTGGCTTTATCTGTTATCTGATTTTTCTACATGTTTGAGCCTAATGTGCTAAATGCTTTTACCACTTTGATATTTTGTGAACTGTATATAAACTGCTACGAAACCCCTCTTCTCTCTGAGTCTTCTAAATCATCTGGGAAGTGTGCACTTCGTGTAACTTCTTTTCTGCTAGAGTCATATCCAATTTTAGAACGAGGTTCGGACAAGTTGCAAAGCCGGTGAAGCTTCTGTATTCCCGGTACGCTGCCCCCTCGGCTCGAGCTGTCTGCTCGGGTAAGCCAGGTCTAGATCAATACACCCAGGAATTTAAACCTAGTATAACAAAACCTCATGCTGGATCCCTAGTAGGAACGCTTGTGTGCATGACGTGCATTTGACTTAGGGGACTCAACACAGGGGTTGGGTCCGTCTAGGACAGGTGTACCCGAAATTAAAAAGACCATCCTGATGCATCTTACGTGCTACTTGCGCATCTGTCTGTTTCGGCTTGCATGTTGACCGGCTTCTAGAATAGGGAGAAAATCAAAAAAGAAAAAAGAGAAAATAAAAAAAAAAGAGAGGTAGGTATTTAGAAAATTCTGAAACTCTGCGGAAATTCTGAAAATAAGAAAAAAAAAATCATTTCAAAATGAGCCAAAATTTTCAAGTGCCATGTTTCCCCTGTTCTGTCAAAACTGACCAAACTACGCGGGTCTGATTCTCACCGGATGTAAGATACGTAGGCAAACCTCATCGGTTCCGACCCCAATTTTCAAAAATCCAAAAATATTTTCCTTTAGTTCATTCTTTAAAAAATTTTCCTTAGAAAATTGAAAAAAAAAAAGAAGTTTTGAAACTCAAAAATGGTTTCCGTCTTTCTAATGTCTTTCATACGAAAAAGAAAAATCAATAAAAGTCAAAATCCAAAAAGACGGGTTTCCTTCATTTTGAAGTATTTTTCCAAAAAAAAAAAATCGAAAAAAAAATCAGAAACGAAAATCGAAAAAAATACTTTTTTCTTCTTTAGAAGTCTTTCTTTTGTAAATGTCCATAAATATTTTGAAAAGTCCAAAAATATTTTTTGCTTTCCTTTAGATGTACTTTTGTAAATAAATAAAAGCTCAGAAATTCAAAATATTTTTTCTTAAAAAGTCCCTCTTTAGAAAATTAAGAGGTTACATCCAAAATCCAAAAATATTTTCTTTCTTCCTTAGAAAAAAAAAAAGAGGAAAACAAATGAAAATTCAAACAAAAAAATATTTTCTTTTTACTTTTGAAATTTCCAAAGTTCCAATCAAAAGAAAAGGAATTTTTAGAAGTCTTTTTTTCAAAAATAAAATCAAAATCAAAATCAAAAATCCAAAAATTTCCCTTTCTTCTTTTAAAGCATTTTTTTTAGAAAATTCTAAAGAAAAAAATCAAAAAAAAAAAATCAAAAATGTTTTTCTTTTGTCTTAAAGCTTTCATGGTCTGAGTGCTGTAAAACTAAAAAATAGAGTTAGTTTATTTACTCTATTCTCGATCTTCCAGAACTAGGCTCGGTCTGATTTATGCGGGGTCATGATACGTAGGCAATCCCCATCGGATTCGATCATAGCCATAAAATTAGTTGAGTGAAAAAAATAGAAAAAAAGTGACAAAAACAAAAAAACAGGAAAAAAAAGAGAGTGCCAAAATAAAAAAGCGGCAAAAACGAGATGAAAAATCAAGAGTGATTAAAGAGAGGCAAAAAGAGGTACATATTGAAAGGGTTAGTTAAGGCCGGGATGAAACATGCAACTGTGCAAACACATGGTAGAAGCGTTTTACTGTTAGGTGCATTGTATCCCAATGTGCGATTTCCTATATGTTAAATGTCTCAACACTAACAAGGTTGTTTGTGTGAGCAAATTAGCCAGGTTTTGTTCAGGTGGTTGGTTTTGTTGGTATGCGGTGATGAACGCGCAACCTTGCACGTGGCCACAACATTATACACAAAATCGAGCTCTACCTCCCGGAAATGTCCTTCCTTACCAAGCTCCATACAATCCTCAACCAAATGATCCCCAATACAATCCTCGCCCAAGAGAGCCTTTCAGAAAGAATCAGTTCACCCTTATTGGTGAATCATATTCAAACTTGTTCCAAAAGCTAGTCAGGCAAGATTTGTTGCAGCCAGTGGCCCCGAACCGGCCAAACCCCGAGTCCCCCTCGCACCGAGCTGATGCAATATGTGAATACCACTTTGGAGCAGTGGGATACAGTACAGAGGACTGTTGGACCCTCAAAAGGGCAGTTGAGGATTTGATTGAAGCTGAAAGAATCGTTTTTCGGGATGAAGAAGCTCCTGATGTGATGAACAATCTGTTGCCTGCCCACAACATCGGGCCAATGGTCGGAATGATTTGTGAAGCTGAGTTGCATCCATGAACAGAACTGAAGAAAAGCCAAAAAGCGATCGCCAAGCCTGAAAGTTCCCCATCAGACGGGAGCCTCGGTAGCCGGTCTTGCTATCCTTTCTGCGTCCGGATTATCTCAGGGTGTGATCCGGATGTTTTAGTTTATTTTCTTACCTTCAGATGTAAACCCTTCTATCTTCAAAACTGAAAAAAAAAACCAAAAAAAAAATCAAATGAAATTAATATTTCATTGTCCAGGAATGTCTCTTTTCTTAATCTTGTCATTTTTCTTATTCTCTTTTCAGTTCTGTTAAATGCAGATTTCAATAACACGACGTGCTTGCGGACTTCATGCCCAGATCCAAAAACGCTGTCAGACTTCGAAATAATGAATCAAGAGCCGAAATGCAAAGAAGATAAGTTTGAGGAAATAAAACAAAGAGTTTGAACAGCTGAAGGAAAATTGGTTCCAGAATTGGAAAAGGTCCATACATTACAACAAGAGTACTGCCAAAAGAGTGCGTTGTACTTGGGACACATCGAAGGAAATATCCCTGAAACAACTATCAATGCAAAATGCAGTGAAAAGGTACTACGTTTGATCCTCCATATAGTTCAAATATTCTCCGGTTGGGATGACGAAGGCTTTCATTCTCGCTACCCAAATACTATAAACCCTTTGCAAACCCTTTGAGCCGACCCCCATTCTTTGATTACCCTCTTTGGAACCTTGAAGTGTTATTGAAAAATGAAATGAAAAAAAAAGAAGAAGAAGAAGAAGAAGAAGAAAAGAAAAAAAAAGAAAGATACAAAAAAAAGGAAAGGAAGAAAAGAAAAAGAAAAAGAAATTGAAGTGAAAATGAAAAAAAAAACGAAAAAGAGAGAGGACAAAAGGAAAGGAAAAAGAAAGAGAAAATAAAGCAAAACAGGAAAACGAAAGAAAATCAAAAATAAAGTTTTCCTAAACTACGTTTGACTTGATTCTAAAAGGATACGTAGGCAGCCTCTTTCTGGGGTTCAGTCACACAAAAACAAAAATCCAAAGTCCCCCAAAAAGTGAAACTGGGGCAGATGTTATAATGGTTCGACGATGATCTCGCCCAAAAAGGTTCCAAAGTTGTAACCCAATCCAAATCCTTTTTACCCCAAAACCTTGTTCAAGTCCTTCTGATCAATCGGCAAAGAGGTTCGAAATGGGAAGATAGAGTTACTTGGATCTGATACAACAAAATGAGAGAAATAAAATGAGAGAGTCTTACTGGTGAAAACCCACACGGGCGCCGTAAGGCGATGGTGAGCAAAGAAATCAAAATGAGAGAGTCTTGTTAGTGAAAACTCGCAAAGAGCACTATAAGGCGATGGTAAGTAGAGAAATGAGAGAGGCCAGCTCGTGAAAACTCGCAAAGGGTGCCCCTGATTAAAAAGAGGATCCTCACAGCCATCGGCGCCGACAAAGTCCTGGCAAGGTTTCTCGAACTTTGAAGCAAAAGTGGTGATGAATTTCTGAGAGTCGGACGGTTTACACAGATCAGGCATCCAGTCCAAAGGTCATGTCATGTTCATTGAAGTCCGTATGTACTCCAGATAAGTCCTTCTTTCCTCTTCCCGAAAGGGACACTTCTTGTTTTAAACTCATTCTCCATTCCATTGTTTGTTTTCTTTGATCCCTTTCGGTCTAACACTGTTCCAAAACTAAGACAAAGAAAGGATGTCAAGACTGATTTACAGGGTTCTCATTTGACACGAGCTAATGTGCAGAAAAGCACTCAGCCTCAGCAGGTGCATCAAGTCGACCTCGATTGGCCATGGCGGCCGATGCTCCGAAATTGAAAACTTTCGGAAGGAGAAAATCAAATCGAAGTGCCTATAAAGGCAAATGAAGTTGAAAAGGATGAGTTCCACGTGGCCAACCATCTCGACAAAGTTTGAAAAGCCAAGCTACCAAAATGATCTGAAATTAAAGTTGGAAGAAAGAAGCCAGAAATGAAAGGCCTACGAAGGCAAAATAAAGATGGAAAAGGTTAAGTCCCACGCGACTAACCGTTGCAGCAAAGTTTGAGGAGACAAAAGTTCCCCAATGTTCCAAAGAAAAGAAAAGAAAAGAAAAGAAAAAGAAAAAAGAGAATCAGAAAGGAAAGGCCTACGAAGGCCAAATAAAGTTGAAAAGGTAGAGTTCCACCAATCAACCGACATGGCAAAATTTGGAAAAAAACCAGAGGTTCTCAGGGCCTGAAATAAAATTGGTCCCCAGGAAACAAGTAGTTGCAACTGAGATCTTCATCAAAGAAGATGGGCCGGGATCGAGTGAGCAAAACTAATCAAGGCCACAAAACCAACCACCGTTTCAAACTAACAATTGTTCTTTGTTTGAAAAAATTGAAACAGGAGCAATCCAAGCAACCGTGCAAGAAGCAGGTGCAACTAAAAAGGAAAAGAAATGCGCAAGTGCTAGAAATAGCTTTGCAGCAAAGAATCAACCCAAAAGGAAAGTTTCCTCCAAATTCTTTCCTGCATTTTTACTAAAAAAAAGAAATGAAATTGAAAAAAAAAATGAGGAGAAATAAGAAGAAAATTCAAAAAAAAAATGATAGTGTAGAATCCCCAATCTCAATCTTTTATGCTTTACCAACATTAGGGCTCCAATCCCTGAGTTGAGTTTTTAGACATAAGGCCTCCATTCCCTAGTCGCCTTTTTACCAACATTAGGGCTCCAATCCTTGAGTTGAGCCTTTTAGACATAGGGCTTCCATTCCCTAGTCGCTTTTTACCAACATTAGGGCTCCAATCCCTGAGTTGAGATTTTTAGACATAGGGCCTCCATTCCCTAGTCGCCTTTTACCAACATTAGGGCTCCAATCCCTGAGTTGAGTTTTTAGACATAGGGCCTCCATTCCCTAGTCGTCTTTTTTACCAACATTAGGGCTCCAATCCCAGAGTTGAGATTTTAGACATAGGGCCTCCATTCCCTAGTCGGCTTTTTGCCAACATTAGGGCTCCAATCCCTGAGTTGAGATTTTAGACATAGGGCCTCCATTCCCTAGTCGCCTTTTTGCCAACATTAGGGCTCCAATCCCAGAGTTGAGATTTTAGACATAGGGCCTCCATTTCCTAGTCGCCTTTTTTTACCAACATTAGGGCTCCAATCCCTGAGTTGAGCTTTTTAGACATAGGGCCTCCATTCCCTAGTCGCCTTTTACCAACATTAGGGCTCCAATCCCTGAGTTGAGTTTTTAGACATAGGGCCTCCATTCCCTAGTCGCCTTTTACCAACATTAGGGCTCCAATCCCCGAGTTGAGTTTTTAGACATAGGGCCTCCATTCCCTAGTCGCCTTTTACCAACATTAGGGCTCCAATCCCTGAGTTGAGATTTTAGACATAGGGCCTCCATTCCCTAGTTACCTTATTTACCATCATTAGGGCTCCAATCCCTGAGTTGAGTTTTTAGACATAGGGCCTCCATTCCCTAGTCGCCTTTTTACCAACATTAGGGCTCCAATCCCTGAGTTGTCCCTTTGTAGACATAGGGGCTCCATTGCCTTTTGCCAATATTAGGGCTCCAATCCCTGAGTTGAGTTTTTAGACATAAGGCCTCCATTCCCTAGTCGCCTTTTTACCAACATTAGGGCTCCAATCCTTGAGTTGAGCCTTTTAGACATAGGGCTTCCATTCCCTAGTCGCCTTTTTACCAACATTAGGGCTCCAATCCCTGAGTTGAGATTTTAGACATAGGGCTTCCATTCCCTAGTCGCCTTTTTACCAACATTAGGGCTCCAATCCCTGAGTTGAGATTTTTAGACATAGGGCCTCCATTCCCTAGTTACCTTATTTACCATCATTAGGGCTCCAATCCCTTAGTTGAGAGTTTTAGACATAGGGCCTCCATTCCCTAGTCGCCTTTTACCAACATTAGGGCTCCAATCCCTGAGTTGNTTGCCTTTTTTACCAACATAAGGGCTCCAATCCTTGAGTTGAGTATTTAGACATAGGGCCTCCATTCCCTAGTCGCCTTTTACCAACATTGGGGCTCCAACTCCTGTGTTGAGTTTTAGACATAGGGCCTCCATTCCCTAGTCTCCTTTTTTTACCAACATTAGGGCTCCAATCCCTGAGTTGAGTTTTTAGACATAGGGCCTCCATTCCCTAGTC
>NW_017678049.1:10293-10561 GCF_001879085.1 Nicotiana attenuata
TCCGTTCCCTAGTCGCCTTTTTTGGTAACATTAGGGCTCCAATCCTTGAGTTGAGAATTTTAGACATAGGGCCTCCATTCCCTAGTCGTCTTTTTTTTGCCAACATTAGGGCTCCAATCCCTGAGTTGAGATTTTTAGACATAGGGTCTCAATTTCCTAGTCGCCTTTTTTTCCCAACATTAGGGCTCCAATCCCTGAGTTGAGATTTTTAGACATAGGGCCTCCACTCCCTAGTCGCCTTTTTTCCAACATTAGGGCTCCAATCCCT
>NW_017678049.1:15515-15751 GCF_001879085.1 Nicotiana attenuata
TTTAGACATAGGGCCTCCATTTCCTAGTTGCCTTTTTTACCAATATTAGGCCTCCAATCCCTGAGTTGAGTTTTTAGACATAGGACCTACATTCCCTAGTCGCCTTTTTTACCAACATTAAGGCTCCAATCCCTGAGTTGAGTTTTTAGACATAGGGCCTACATTCCTACTCGCCTTTTTTTAGCAACATTAGGGCTCCAATCCATGAGTTGAGATTTTAGAAATAGGGCCTCCAT
>NW_017678049.1:17266-18681 GCF_001879085.1 Nicotiana attenuata
CTAGTCGCCTTTTTGCCAACATTGGGGCTCCAATCCCTAAGTTGAGATTTTAGACATAGAGCCTCCATTCCCTAGTCGTCTTTTTTGCCAATATTAGGGCTCCAATCCCTAAGTTGAGATTTTAGTCATAGGGCCTCCATTCCCTAGTCGCCTTTTTTCCAACATTAGGGCTCCAATCCCTGAATTGAAATTCTAGACATAGGGCCTACATTCCCTAGTCGCCTTTTGTCAACATTAGGGCTCCAATCCCTAAGTTGAGATTTAGACATAGGGCCTCCATTCCCTAGTCGCCTTTTGCCAACATTAGGGTTCCAATCCCCGAGTTGAGATTTTAGACATAGGGCCTCCATTCCCTAGTCGCCTTTTTTGCCAACATTAGGGCTCCAATCCCTGAGTTGAGATTTTTTAGCCATAGGGCCTCCATTCCCTAGTCGCCTTTTTGCCAACATTAGGGCTCCAATCCCTGAGTTGAGATTTTTAGACATAGGACCTCCATTTCCTAGTCACCTTTTTGCCAACATTAGGGATCCAATCCCTAAGTTGAGATTTTTAGACATAGGGCCTCCATTCCCTAGTCGCCTTTTGCCAACATTAGGGCTCCAACCCTAAGATGACATTTTAGACACAGGGCCTCCATTCCCTAGCCGTCTTTTTGCAACCATTAGGGCTCAAATCCCTAAGTTGAGATTTTTTAGACATTGGTCCTCTATTCCCTAGTCGCCCTTTGCAAACATTAGGGCTCCATTCCCTGAGTTGAAATTTTAGAGATAGGGCCTCCATTCCCTAGTCGCCTTTTTGCCAACATTAGGGCTCCAACCCCTAAGTTGAGATTTTAGACATAGGTCCTCCATTCCCTAGTCGCCCTTTCACCAACATTAGGGCTCCAATCCCTGAGTTGAGTTTTTAGACATAGGGCCTCCATTCCCTAGTCGCCTTTTTACCAACATTAGGGCTCGAATCCTTGAGTTGAGTTTTTAGACATAGGGCCACCATTCCCTAGTCGCCTTTCACCAACATTAGGGCTCCAATTCCTGAGTTGAGTTTTTAGACGTAGGGCCTCCATTCCCTAGTCGCCTTTTTACCAACATTAAGGCTCCAATCCCTGAGTTGAGTTTTTGGACATAGGGCCTCCATTCCATAGTCGTCTTTTTACCAACATTAGGGCTCCAATCCCTGAGTTGACATTTTAGACATAGTGCCTCCATTCCCTAGTCGTCTTTTACAACCATTAGCGCTCCCATCCCTGAGTTGAGTTTTTAGACATAGGGACTTTATTCCATAGTCGCCTTTTTACCAACATTAGAGCTCCAATCCCTGAGTTGGGTTTTTAGATATAGGACCTCCAATCCCTAGTCGCCTTACACCAACATTAGGGCTCCGATCCCTGAGTTGAGATTTTAGACATAGGGCCTCCA
>NW_017678049.1:19232-19472 GCF_001879085.1 Nicotiana attenuata
GCTCCAATCCCTGAGTTGAGTTTTTAGACATAGGGCGTTCGCCCATAATTCATAAATATTAGATAAATGATGACAGTTGTGTACCATAGTCAGTAGCTATCATTAGGACCATCATACTTGCCGACCATTTATCAACATTAGGGCTCCAATCCCTGAGTTAAGTTTTTAGACATAGGGCCTCCGTTCCCTAGTCACCTTTTGCCAACATTAGGGCTCCAATCCCTGAGTTGAGTTTTTAGA
>NW_017678049.1:24152-24736 GCF_001879085.1 Nicotiana attenuata
CTCATAAATTAACCTCCTCATCATGTTAATCACCCTAGTCTCACCCCAAAAGAATATGTTATAACATTCCAAACTTGTCGATTTTTGACGAAACTTATTTTCTTCAATTCGTTTAGCGACTAAGCTTTCCAACCCTTTTGGTACTTGTTATTCATGATCTTAAATATTTGTAACCTCCAAGGTAACATGATTAACTTAGTTTATTTGCTTCCAAATATAATCTCATTTTCGAGCTTACATCAATGACTTACGACGTACTCTCACGTATGAAAACTTGGGGTGTAACATCCAATCCCTGAGTTGAGTTTTTAGACATAGGGCCTCCATTCCCTAGTCGCCTTTTACCAACATTAGGGCTTTAATCCTTGAGTTGAGTTTTTAGACATAGGGCCTCCGTTCCCTAGTCACCTTTTTACCAACATTAGGGCTCCAATCCCTGAGTTGAGATTTTAGACATAGGGCCTCCATTCCCTAGTCGCTTTTTTACCAACATTAGGGCTCCAATCCCTGAGTTGAGTTTTTAGACATAGGGCCTCCATTCCCTAGTCACCTTTTATCAACATTAGGGCTCCAATCCCTAATTT
>NW_017678050.1:0-24732 GCF_001879085.1 Nicotiana attenuata
ATTAGATACTACAGTTGGCTACTAATCATTTTTTTAATAAACACTTAACACTAACTTGCAAAAATTCTACTCCACAATGTGAAGGTAACTTTCTCCCGCATCCTGAACGTCCATTGGAACTTTTGGTATTGGAATGAAGGGCTCAATCTATCTATGAAAGCACAGCCATTACATCAGATGCCCTCAATGCAATGTACTCAGAACCATCAGCACCTTTGAATTCACTGCCAGCATATTTGGACAATAAAGGAAGGACTCAAAATAGCTCATGAGTGGAATTTATTCTCATTGAAAATAAAGACGGATTGCGCTGAGGCAATACAAGCTATACAATGTGGTAATAGAGTTTTTGATAATATTGTTGATGTTTGCAGGTCGTTAATGCACCAAGGGAAGGTGACCCTCCTCCAGCACACATTTAGGGAAGGCAACACTGTGGAGCACACCATGGCCAAGTTGGGAAGAATTTCAGGAAGGAAGAAAAAACAAGTTTTTGTATCCCCTCCCAATGTTGTTGTTAGTTCTGTAATGTATTATGAAGATTATCAACGTTGTTTTGTTAAATACCTATCTATGGATGCTTGCAATAGATTAGCAAGCTTAGGATACCAAAGTGTCCTTCGTGGCATGCAATTAGGCCATGTTGTAGCAAGCACTATGTAATTTTATATATGTTTTTCCTGTTTGCTCGAAAAAAAAAAGATACTACTATGTTATTGATAAAAGGCAAAATGGCTTCCTAACCACTTAAACTTGCACCCAATTGTCAACCCGTTAAACAAACTTATAATTTTCTCATTTGAACACCTAAACTTGATGGAATGAATATTAATAAACACATCAAACCGAGCATGTATATTAATTGCGATGACATGTCAAACACGTCATATGCTAGACCATTTATTGCTTGACCTGTGTTATTTGTGGGTCCCACTTTTAAAATAAATTTACCAAAATTTCATTTTATTTTTTACTTTATTCTCCACCTCTTCCCTCCTCCTGTCCCCAAACCAGTAAAAGAAGATACTGTCGGAAAAGCCTCCGACCAAACCCCAAATCCAAGAAATTAGTCAGCCTCCTTCATCCATTTTCTACTTCTCTTCTTATTTCTGTTAAATTCAATTAGGGATAGAATTTTTGAGTTTTGACCACCAGAAAACTCCAATGGCCGCCGCCTCCAGTTCGCCAACGACCAAGCACATGGAACACCACAAAACTGCACCAGAATGCTCCCCCACTCTGAAGCCAACGTTGATTTTCTTCTGGAATTTCAAAATTTATTTTTATTTTGTTTTTGCCTAATTCGAAAATTGGCATGCAAATTTTGAGTTCTTAATGTCCTTCTCAACTATACCCTTGATTTTCAGTGGAAGAATAACTTGGGAGAAAATTGAAGGGTGTTTGTGACAGTAAAATTATTAGGTTTGATTTGAAGTAAGAGGAAGAAAATGGATGTAGTGGTTGGGGGGTTGGCGGACAGTGGTGGAGGAAGAAGGGGAAATGGTGTACTAGTAAAAAAAAAGGATGGGATGGGGGCCTTTCTTTCTTTCTTTTTCATTATAATTTGTTTTCCTGATTTTAGAAAAATTTTAATCCAAAATTACTATACTCATGTGTGCTAATTATGTGAATTGCACGCACTTTGTCCATGTCACCTATGTCCTTGCCACATAAGCATAGTCAATGGTCAAAGGTGTTTACTAGTTCACATATGTACGAGTTAAGGTGTTCAAATGTGAAAGTTATAAGTTTCTTTATCGGGGTGGCAATCAGCTGCAAGTTTAAGTGGCCAGGATGTCGTTTTGCCTTGATAAAATACATGGAACTCTTGTCGGTCAAAATAGCACAGGCTACCAGTTTTCGGACTGGTCATTCAAAATTAGCCAACATTTGCCAAGTCATTAAAAAATAGCCACTATTCTGCTGCAACAGAGACTGGTCCAGCATAATATACTGGAGTTCGGTGCACCTGTGCATGAACTTCCAGCATATTATGCTGGTGCGGTATACTTTGATGGCTCAGTATAATATACTGGAGTTCCAGTATATTATACTGGAATTCCAGTATATTATGCTGGATATTTTCCGGATTTTGAACAGTGTTTTGGTTTAGATTTATCTTTACATGAAAAGTGGCTAAATTTCAATGACTTTTGGAACTGTGGCTATTTTTGAATGACCACTTGTAAATCTAGCTATTTTTGAATTTCTCCCCTCTTGTTGCCGTAGGCTTGATGGATCAAACACAAATGTCAAGAGGGCCACCCAAGGGAATACAAGTAGAGCTGCCCAAGGCCCTGAACACGTGCACGCCGCGTTCACCGTCCTTCCAAATACTGATGTTGCTGCTGCTTTCAAGCTAGGTCTCTTCATGGATCAGATCGGATCAGATTTAGCACCTTTCGGATTTTGAATTTTGTAAATTGCAATCCGAATTCGAATCAAATTAAACTCGGATCTGATCGGATTTTGACGTTTGGATCGGATAAATATCTCGAATTTCAGTTCGGATTGTACGCCTTAATAACATGCTAAAATAAATCATTTGAATATACTATCTCCTATCATTTATAGTAGCAAAACTCATTTATCTCCATATCTTTTACTTTTAATATTGAAATTAAAGGAAAAAAACGAAAAAAGTAGTGAGAAAAATAACAAAGAAATCTTAAGATTTTTTAAAAGAGCACCTGTTGTATTGGGAAAAAAGTTGAATTTATATTGAAGATGACGTGGC
The DNA here is from genome assembly GCF_001879085.1 of Nicotiana attenuata. Lineage (NCBI taxonomy): Eukaryota > Viridiplantae > Streptophyta > Magnoliopsida > Solanales > Solanaceae > Nicotiana > Nicotiana attenuata. The sequence goes on from NW_017678050.1 coordinate 2,738, forward strand.
GTGACACGTGGACTGGACAAATGGTCAAAGCGTAACAATTGAGAAAAAGGTACGGGAGATGACAGGTACGGGAAGAGGAAGTGAAACAGGCACGAGAAGCAGTTTAGACACGAGTCTCGTACCAATTCAAGTCATTTAAAGCCAGTGGATCGAAAGGCATTGAAGACATGGATCTGAAGACAAAAAGGAGTCTAAATTCAGTATTAAATACCTGATACGTTAGAAAATTGGTATTTAATAGGAACGATTGTGTAACGGCTNGATCGATATCGTCACTAGCATCAAGATTGTCACTATCATCAATATCGTCACTATCATCAATATCGATCTCATCAAGAAGAAAACCTTTAGGCTTGTTATCCAGGAACTTGTTCAGAAATACCGTAATGAAAGGAACATAGGAGTTTGTCGCTAGGTATTTGACCAAATAGGATCGTCCAGTTCCTATAGAACCTATCACTAAAATACCCCTAGAGGGGGATAAGGCTAAGCGGAGCGAAAAGGGTTTTCCATGAGATGGGAAATGAAAACTATTTTCCCCACACGAAGTTTGTGAATAAGTGATTGTCTGATAATGAGCAAGGAATATCCGTCTTTCTGCTAAACAGGATGGATTGAACTCATAATTCATTAGATGCTTTTTATGAATGTCAACTAAGTATCGTAAGTAAATTGCTCCCGGTTGTTCAATCATTTGATAACCAGAGTCATTCTTTGATAAACGATCACTATGAGTCAGACTCAATAGAATTTGATCAATCCTATTTTCTGTCGTTAAGGTGGAGAACTGAACCAAGAATTCTCTTTCTTCATCATCAATCGAATCACTGTTCGCGACCCAGGATTCTATTTTATCATCAATCCAATCCCCGTTCACGTTTTTTCTTTTTCTTATCAATGAATAGATCTCTTTACTTGTATGACTTAGATGTCTCGTATTTCTCGAAAAAGTGATTCGATTGATGGGATTTGGTATGAGATCGATGATCTCGATGAGATTGATATCCCAATCTTTCTTCTTAGAACGTATTGATTTGACCCCATAAGCGGGACCAAGCATGTTGCCGCCAGAAGCAGAACCCCGTATTTCTTCTAGAGAATCTCCTAATTGTTCCAGAGCAACTAGAAAGAGATTCTTTAACCAGAAAGAATTCGGTTCAGATGTAGGATACCTATCCAGAAGTTTTCGCAACTCAATCATAGATGATGGAATCATCAAAGATTTGACCTTTTCGAACTCTGTCTGTAACTCACTAGAGGCCCGGGAAACAAAGAGAAGATGTGTACGAACGAGATATCCAGCAACAAGAAGAAGGAAAAGGATTGAATAGAGGAACTCCCGAGCATTTGGCGATCTCAGATGTGTCGATATCAATGGTGACTCATTATTTCGATGAATCATTTCTTCGGACAGAAGAAGATTATGTAAACACTTACTCGAGATCTCACTTATCAGATTCCATTGTGGAAGACACAATTTTTTCTGAAGAATTCGCCATGATATACCTGATCCATGCATAATATCATGAAAAATGGATACAAATTTTTGACTGCTACTTAGTATTGGCAATAGGTCTGAAAAAGTATCTAAAAATATCAAATTTAGATATTTGTACCCTGTCGAAGTAAGGAACCATGGCATATATGTTTGGAATAGATTCCATTTTGAGAGAGTTGAAAAAGCACTATCTCGTTGAAAGGTTCTATACATCTGCCCTTTCTCAACGCATTTCTTTAGACAAAGACTCCGTTTTTTCCTCTTTTCGGATGATAAATCTTTCTCAGAACATGGAGTGTGAATCAAACCCATGTTTGAATTGAAATTGAGATACTGATGCAAGTTCTTCCCTTCTGAATCAGATAGATTCATATCTGAAAGAGGTTGACAATAAGTTCTTTCAAAATTGACTATTTGCCCCTCTGTTAGAGGTGTTCCAGAAATGTCTGCGATCGAGTTAAATAGCTCTACGACGAATGGATCGGATCGACTTGGAAAATGGAAAGATTTGTACAAGTTATACGTTTCGTCACCACTTTGTGGAAAATCGTTAGGTATGAATATGTTAGATACCTGTGACTCGATTGGTGAAATAGTCCTCAATATATCTTAGATTATAACATCAAAATCATGTGAATCAAAGTGAAAATTTGTGAAAATGGTGTAAGTTTTTGAAAATAAGAATTTGAGTTTTAAGAGTCGATTTGGACTCGGATTTTGAAACTAATCACATATGTGAACTCGCGGGGTCATAGATAGTTGGAATCTATCATTGGACTCGGGTTTTGACCTGCGGGCCCTGGATTGACTTTTGTTGACTTTTTGGGAATTGTGTAAAGATCATGGTTTTTTCTAATGTAATTAATTTCCCTTGCATTGTTTGATGATTAAGTCGATTTTGGTTAGATTTGATTCGTGTGGAGGAGAATTTTAGGGAAAAAGCTATTTTCGAGGGTTGAGTTGGCCTAGTTGAGGTAAGTATCTTACCTAACTTTGTACGGGGAACTACTCTTACGATTGGTATTGATTGATTTATTTGTGCTATGTGAAAGCTATATCGTAAGATGAAATTCCGGGAGAATTGTGGAGGTGTGTGGGAAGAACAGTGATGTTTTATACTTCAATGCCACACAAGAGGGGATGATTTGTATGTTGTCCAATTTTCGCGTGCACAGATTATAAAAGGACCTGGTTCTTCTATGTGTTCCTTAAACTGCTATTGCGGAAATAATAAATGCGGAAAGTGAAGAACACAAGTATTTTTACGTGAAAAATACTCGGCTCAAAAGGTGAAAAAACCACGACCAACTACTCAGTAGGATTTTCCCCAGCACTTCACTAAATCACTGAGCCAAAACAACATTTACAAAATTCTTTGTAAACCTAAGGATTACCTCTAATCCTGTTGTGGCAAACAACCTCTAACTATTGCGACAACTTCAAGTTAACTCTAACTTGAATACTCAGAGTACCTAATACATTTGCTTCTAGATAAAAGTTGAAATGTACAATATGAATACACATACTACAATGAAACTAGAATAAAAGACAGAGACTTGGAACTGGTTCTTCTATCTGGTTCATGTAGCTTCAGGTTCGCACTCTTGAATCACACTAAAATTGCTTGCAAAATGCTTGCTATTTTGCTCTCAACTCACGTTTAACTTTAGCTTTTGTGCGTGCCTGTAAAGTGAGAACATCCTGAAATATATAGAGTTAGTAAAATAGGAAATAACTAGAGTTCCAATGCTATACTCTTCCTTGGTGGAAGAGTTTTAGTTATCTTCAACTTCTAACTCCTTCCTTATCTTGGATAAAGTTCTCTTTGAATACAGAGTCCTTCTCCTTATCATTTATGCAACCTTTTCGATTAGGAGATATCATATATACCAGCTTAAGCTTATCTCCTTCACGTGTATCCCTCATGCTCGAATCTGCCCGTGTCTGTGTGCATTGTGTATGGACCTGGTTCATGCTTGAGTTCCTTTTTCAATCATCAAAACAAACTTCACTTGGGCCAACAAATTTCCCCTTTTTGATGATGACGAACTATGTGCTTTTCATAAGTGTAGGCTTGTTTCAACTCAGCTTAACATCAACACAATGTTAGAATACTTCCCATTTTAAAATCACAAATCATCAAGGACCAGGTTCATTAGGTTATAAACATCACAATCCAAAGTAAAAGCACAATCTAATTTCCCCCTTTTGGCATCATAAAAAAGTTGTATATTAGATAACCATATTTTAATATAAATTACTCATGGCCACTGGGCTACTTCAAATGCAATCATGGAATCAAGCATCATCTATCAATGTAATGATATTAGCCGTGTAAGAATCATCAACGAACAGTTAGAGCACAAAAACAGTTGATTATCATTGATACTTGTCATCCACAATGCAAAAAAAAAAAAACACTGGATCATGAGCAAAGAGAGCAAAAAGAAATCCCATTCGGGTCACTGGTTGGACTAAATAGGATAAGAGGTCTTAAAGCTGGGAAGGACCAGGTTCTTGGTTCTTGGCTTGAAGTAGTTTCAGCATATCATGAAAAATGCCATCATTCTTCTCATTCTCCTTTGCCAGCTAAGCTTTGAGAGTATCTCTCTCAGATTCTACTTCTGCCAACCTCTTCTTTAGCCTTTCAATTTCAGCATCCTTAGCCCCACTTTCTTGCACCGAAGCTCGCATTTTGTTGTTCACATGTACCTTTTTAGATGAACCAGGTTCTTTGGGAGTGGTATGGACTTCATAGTCACAAGTAGTTAAAGTGTTTGCCCCAAAGTGATCCTTGTTTGTACCAACTTCCCATTTCTTGATGGGTACCTTGAAGTGTGCAAGTAAAGCCGTGAGAATTAAACCATATGGTATGAGCTTTGGTGCCAGTCAGAACCCTATCAAGATGCTGGATGATAAATCTAAGCCAATTGATTTGCCTTCCACTGTCCATACATTTCATAAGGACCGGGTCTATGAATGATGCAATATGCCTCCTTTCCTGCTTAGGCAACACAACTTTGTTAACAAATTCGAATAGCACTTTGTCGGGTGGCTTCATCTCACTTTTGTATATAGCCTTGAGCTCAAGCTCTTCTTCATTCTCACCACATTTCCTTGTAATGGCAAGGGAGGTAGGGAGATTCTCTAGACTTGGCCATTTGAGCTTCTTGTAATCATTGTACCCTTCAGCAGGTACACCTAAGATCTCTCCTAATTCTTTGTCATCAAAACTCACTGTCACCCCCTTTACCACACTGGTGACTCTGCCATTTTTTATCTCACAATTTACCATAAACTCCACAATCTCAGTTATGGCAAGCTTTCCATCCATCTGAAGGACCATGTCCTTCCAACCTACGGTTGTAACTTTTCTAGCAGCATTATCATACCTTCCTCCTCCAAGTTCCTGAGGAATCTTCCCTTCAAGATGGTTGTCTTCTTAAACTTAACCATCTTATACTTCTCTACCTTAGATTCTTTTTCTTCTTCACTCCATTCTTCTTCCCCCACTACTTTCACTTTTCTAGATTTCAATGCAGACCTGGTTCTTTTAGCCAAGGTAGAAGGCTCTGTAGACTTTGTCTTTGAAGTAGACTTCTTTGTGGAAGTCTTGACTTTCTTTTCCTTTGGAGTTACAACATCCATTTCCTCTGACTCCTCTTCATCCCGAAGGACCATGTCTATCTCATCAATCTCAATTGCCTTAACAGGCTCAACCACCTTCTTCTTCCCCTTAGCATCAACTTTTCTCTTACTTTCTTCTAGGGCCTTTTCCAATTCAGCCTCACTCTACTTCTTCTGACTCCTTGTAGCTCTTCCTCTTGCAGGAGGAGTTTCTACAACGAATAGAAGAGGCAGCCTTTATCGTCTTGTTTACACTAGAAATACCAGGGACTTTAACTCCTGAACTCAGTTTCTTTTTAGGATTGTAACTGTCAGACACCTTTCTTAGTAGGTGTGCAAGGGTTTCCTGCTCAGATGGAACAGGTTCTTGAAGATCCTTCCCTAAACGAACCAACCCCTCAGTAGTTTCTCCAAACCCACTTCCCTTTTTTTTTCTTTCATACTTTCTTCTTCTCCAGCAGATTCCTCACTCCACACTTCCATTGCTCCTGTTTCTTCAGTCAAACTAGCAGGAGTGGGTGAAGGTTCTGCCACTCCTTTTCCCATACCCCTCACAACACCTTGAGCACCCTCACTCTCTTTTTCTTTTCTCTTTTTATCTTTACCACCTATTCTCTCCCAGACTCAATAGTCTCAACCCCAGCAACAGTTCCTACCAGAATAAACCTATTCTCCAAATTCGCAGCAACCTCAGAGATAATTTCGCAGCAACCAGATGTTACCTGCTCTATTTCAGAAGAAATAGTTTCTCCCCCCTCAATAGCAAATTTGAATGATTCATCAGATTTCTGGTGTTCTTCTTCTCGACTTGCTTTCAATTTTTTATTAATTTTCTTGATTTGTTCTCCTCCAGCAATAGCCTTACGAGCAAGCATCTTGACTCTACGTTTCTTAGAGGTGGGCATGGTTGAAGGTGCGATAGATGGTGTGGGTGTAATTTCCTTGGGTGGTGATGATGGATTCTTCGAAGGGTTTGCCATTTCAGTGTTTTGAGTATGAGAGAAGATGAGTGTAGTGTGTGTTTGGAGGATGAGAGAAGATAGAGAGAATTTTTTGACGGCTTGGGATTTTAGAAGTGAAGAAACAACTAAGGCCTAATCAAATTAAGGAGGAAGAGTTTAATTAGGTAACGACAGATTTTCAGAAGTCTAATAAAACTGGAAGTCAGTTCGAAAAGACGTTGAAGACTCTCCGTAGAATCTAGGCAATTATTGCGTTTTGGGACTCTGTTTGAATGAAACTGGTTTATTTCGTAATGGATAAGTTCAAGGAGGTTATGATTAAATAGGACTCTCGTCTTGATCATAACCCAATTATAATTATTCCAAAATATGCAAAGTGGAGAGTACATACCAAGTAATCTTGATGAACCAGGTTCTTCACTGAGAAATCTCTTGTGTAAGTCTGAATTTTCCAAGAAAATAGAGATAATATCATTACAGATTTTCCACACCCCAAACCTGACAAGGCGTGGCCGGCACCCGATGCCATACTCGGCCCGAGCGTACCACTCTGTAACTGTAAACTCTATAGGGGTAATCCTCAACTTAGGCCGATGAGGCCATATTCTGAATCACATAAAAATATCATCTCTCTTATCTGAGGGGTAAACATACCCAAAAGCTCATATATATATATATATATATATAAAACTGTGGAGGGCTGACGAGGCCGCCATGAACATCTACTGATATACAAACTATACAGAACTTGTGTGCAAGCGTCTAGAGATAACTGAACTGTACCATGGTCGGGACAGGGCCTCGACCTACCCATCAAACCTATATATATAAAGTGGACTCCAAGGTCTAGATCTGGTAACTCCCAGGAAGTGGAGCTTACAAACCAAGCTGATGTTTAACTCTGTTTGCTGGGACGGTCTGTCCAACTGTCAATGAGGACTTGCAGGCATGAAATGCAGCGTCCCCGGCAAAAGGGACGTTAGTACGAAAAAATGTACCGAGTATGTAATGCAACAGAATAACTGAAAGCTGAAACTGAACTGATAATATAATAACTGAAAGTAACTAACAGTCAAAGATAGTCTGAAGATATGCTTACCTGCTGATACTGACTCAACTCTCTCAATATAGTAAGTAAAATAGTTTTCCGGCCTTATAAGGCTCCGTATTTGTATCTGCTCTGCCGTAGTAGGCTCGCTCACAGGTGCTCGAAAATACTAGGCTCTGTATCTAAGCCATTCTGGGCTCACTCATAGGCGCTCGGCCACAGTAGGCTCGCTATATAACTCTCCATCTGATTAGAGGTTGCCCAATAAGGGCCTGCCCATCGATTATAGCTCGATGGTGGTGAAAATACTGTAATATTGTATATATATAGACTCCCTGTTCTCTTGGATGACAGAAGACAAAACTAAACTGAATATGAAGTCCCAATAAGGGAGAATGCTGTAACTTAGGAGACTAGGACAATGTACATAAATTCAGGAATATGAACTTCTCTTTATGTCTCGTTATCAAACACATGTAGTTACTGGATCATGCCAAAATGACGTTTAGCCTTAACGTACCTTAACTCCGTTGAGTCCTTAATACCTTCGAAGCAATTTTTCAAAAAACTCAACTCAATCTACCACAACATAAGGAGATTCAAAATCAATGCTGAGTAAAGGCTAAGTTCGCAACTTATACTAGTAGCTCGTTTACGTAAATTTGGGCAGCATCTCCCCTGTAACAAGGCCCTACTCCAATACCATATACCAAAAACACCAAGAACACAACAATAACAACATGTATGCATCATTTTTAAACCTTATCTCCATCACAATATATCACAAAACAGTCCACACACGCTAATCACTTCATACATAAAACGACAACAAAAGTAGTGTCAAACAACCTAAAAAATGTAACGACAAATGACCAGCCCACCATTCCGTCATTATGTGGTGTTTCTCCACACCTTTTATCCTCCAAAAATCCATAAAACATCAGCAAAATAGACAGCCAAAAAGCAACACGAAACAGCCCATAAAACAGTCCACTACAAGTCGAATAACTCGAACTCACGTCTTTCGATCACCGTCTCATGAGTTCTAACTATTAGGAAACGAATTTATCAATCTTCCTTGACATTTAAAGCTTAAATACAGAAGTTAGAAGTTTTCTTAACTATGAAGTACCTTCCAAAACTCAAACTACAAAGAAAAAGAGAGGCGATATAGCGATACTTACATCGTAGGGATCGTTCTAGTGTTATCGCTTCTTGATTTCGTACCCGGGATGTTAATATTCTTGGAAAATCTTGTGGAGAGCTTGAGGATAAGTTTTGGGGTCTTATTCTGGTTGTGGTATGTGGAAAAGCCAAGAAATAGACGACTTAAGGCCTATATATATCCATTTTTTAAAAGTCAAAGAGGTGCTAGCTTGGCACCCTATTATTGGCTCTTCTTCAGACGCTTATATCTTTTTATCCAGATGTCGTATGAACGAACTGTTAAAAGCGTTAGAAACTAAATTCCATGACCTTCAATTTGGTATATAATATTTCCCAAAAAGACCTCATATAACACACTAAATGTATTTCTCAAAAAAGCTTTAGTGACACCTACTTGTCACCTATGCAGTCTGCGCAGTCTCGCAAAATTGCAAATATCTCTCTACTCCTATGTCGTATCGATAAACGAATTAATGCGTTAGAAAATAGACTCATAGATATTCAATTTGTTTGGTTGATCATCCCGTAGTTCCAAGTATATTGGGAGAAAAGCTCATCTATATTTGAACTAATTTTCAGCATATTTATGAATGTAACTTGTGATGATCTTTGCTAACTTTTGTTCCACAACTCGCTTGACTTCAAAACATAACACACAGCTTTTATAAGACAAAAATAACTCATAATATAACCTCCTTATCATTTTTATCACCCTAGTCTCACCCCGAAAGTACATGTTATAACGTACCCAACTTGTCAACGTTCGACGAAACTTGTTTTCTTCAACTGGTTTAGCTTCTAAGCCTTCCAACCCTCTTGGTACTTGCCGTCCATGATCTTAAATATTTGTAATCTCCAAGTTAACATGATTAACATACTTTATGTACTTTCAAAGATGATCTCATTTCAGAGCTTACATCAATTGACTTACGACGTACTCTCACATATGAAACTATATGGTGTAACATCATTCCCCCCTTTGGAACATTGGTCCTCAAATGTTGACTGGTGCGCTTATTAGTTTCATAACCTATAGCTCTTACGGATAATTTAGTACTGCCCTTGACAACTAGGCAACCGTCCTATGAATAAATTCGAAGGCTAGGGCATTCCTCCCCTTAGGGCTCTTTCTCACACCACGATTTGTTGTCACAATTCTTCCAATCTTGTAACTGTTGCGGCCTTCTGTCATGCAGCCTGTACGACTTTGTCCTTGTATGTGCGCCTATGCGACACTTCTGTCCTTTTTCCTCCAGCTTTTAGCCAATTTCTAGGCCTCACTTTGGTAACATATACAGAACTATGACAAGTTGTTCCTCCCGGTATATAAAGGTATACTGAAGTTCTTCGCTCGGTACTTTATCGAACTTACAGCTGTTGCTATATCTCGTTTCGTAGCCTTGTATATTTATCCTTATTGCTTTACTACATCTAGGTAGGTTATACTATACCATAACACTTACTTCAGTTTATTATTACCGAGGTTTGCTACCTAACTCCAGGCTACTCTCTTGCTGCTTATCCTATATGTATAAATCTAAGTCATTTAGTTCTTCCTCATTACTGTTCATCTTAAGAATGATGTCCTAATCTCATCTTATACTTTGGAATTTTTATCCGCCTATTGTTGATTCACATTATGTTGATCTATAATGTACCACTGCTTGAAATCTCTTACGTAATTCATTATCGTTAGGGCTCACGTCGCATCGGGGAACATCTGAAGTTATTTGCCTCATCCACCTAGGGATGATACAATACTTCATTAACCATATTTCATAGCATCCTAACGTGATTCACCTTATGGGGGTACTGTAATCCTGTACAATTCATGAAATCCCTTTTCTTTGAATCATTACCCAATCAAAGGCCTAAACGTCATCCTCTTATTTATCATAATTACACCTATATTCTACCACTAGGCAGCATTCTATCTTTTCTAAATTCTCCTAGTCTTAAACTACTCTGAGTTCACTCATGCTATAATGAGCTTTTTATAACTTTATGGAAACCATCAACTCTCTCGTGGTGATGGGTTTAGTCCCGAGGACTTACCTATTCTCACCACCTTCTCACTCACCTTTTCTTATCCTTACTCCTGTCTACCTAAAACCTTGTCTCTTTACCATACTTTAGCTTGCGACCTACATATATCTACTTATACTAATCGCAACCTTCCTTTAACTTGCTAGCACCATAGATTTCCTTATGTTATTCTGGAACCTCAAGCGAGACATCATATCGTCTCTAACTCTTCTTTACTCTCTTAACTAGACCTCTCTGTACCTGGAAACCATAGGCTGGAAGATATACCACTGACAACACCACTATTATTTCTTGATAGAGAATTACGATGCTTCGATCCCTCTATCAGATATCTGGATTATTCGTAACCTTTTGTACTTGGGAATCTCGTAACTTCTTCACATGTACCTTACTTACCTTTAAATCTTGCATCGTTTCTTCTATCTCTTTCATGACCTCCATTCCACATACGTGGAATTCACATCCACACCTTAAAGCTGTACTATAATACTTGCACATCATGTGCATACACAATCCGGCGAAAGCTTCATACTAACTTCTTATGAGGTTGGTGCTCTTCTAACTGGCTTTATCGTAGAGCCATTATAGATATGGTTGTTGTGCTATCTCTCTTGTACCTCTGATATTAATGGTGATTCTGCAATGTTCTCAATCACGATTTCTATAATTATGTTGGTCTATTGATCAGACTCCTGATTTACTTAGCTGATTAACTCTTTAGATTCATCTTCTCTCTCAGCCTTTTATGTAGGCTAAAGCTATCTTCCGATCTGTGGCTCAAGGTATTAGTTATTACTTTAGTCTTTAGTAGACGCTATGGAACATTCATGATATAACCTTCTAACAATTCAAGCCCTTGTTTGTAACGTGGACTCAATTCTTTCTTTTAACCTATAGCGAAGTCTCCCATAACTGTATGAATGTCAACATATATGTTGCATGGATAATACTCCAAAATCTGAAGTGTGTTCATAATGTAACTAACTCTGGGTAATTTATTGAATAATTCCATTCGTGCATTCTCATCTTTCTTTAAAAAGTAAGCAATTACTTTTCCTGGTCATTTTGCCACTTGTTGCATGAGTACATGGCTTATCTTAGTGCCCACACCTATTGGAATTTCGTGCAACTCATATGATCTCGAATATTACTTTCTTTTCCCATTCATTAGCCACGATAGGTGCCACTTTCTTATGGAATGTATACCATGTTGTAGTGATACTGTTGTTATAAGATCATTTCCTCTTTAGGTCACTATACTTAGCTTGAAGCCTTCTTCCTTATTTTCTCAGCTAGTCTTTTGTTACACTGCTTAGGGAAGACCCTCTGACTCTTATAAAGCCGCGAGCTTATTACATTGTATATCCCACGAAATTTCTGATGTTCTTACTCGCCTATCATTAGCCTTAGTTACTTGCCTCAGCGCCCTTGTGCTCGTAGGGTTCCTTCTGAATTGAAATTTCAGTTGTCTCTCTAGTGGCACTCTCTTTTATTTCCGTAACACTTATACTGTACCTTCTACTACCTTAACTCCTATCTGAATAGTTCTCGAGGATTACAATGTCGTATCTGAGAGACTGAATTTCCTATGCTGGGTTTCACTACGTTTATCTTGCATGATCTACTGATTTATCTGATACCTCTTGTCTAGCCATAACCAAGCTCTTTCTGGATCAACTAGTAACTACTCATCAGTCCATGCTCATATTTGTATTCTGTGTAACCTCTCTCGTGTTATGTCTTTTGTCTTAACTTACCTTTTGCATTGGCTCCTAATGTATCAAATGTTCATTCACACTTACTTATCAATAACATCTGGTGTGGAAACCCTTACTGCCTCTCCCGGCATCGTGCTTGAATAATGTTAACATATCTATAGGATCTGAATAAATGCAATCTCATTCCTTTAGCCTTTTTACCGCATTCTTTCTTTACTATGCCATAGTTACTTGACCTACATAACTCCAACTTACTACAATATCACACCGTCTTCCCTCTTTAGGGGAGTACTAGCATTTAATGCTATGAAGATTTGCCTATGTATGGTTTACCTCTTCATTTTTGGCATATTTTCATGTCTTCACTGACTCTTACTCGCCTTGTGGTAACCCTTCTCTACCAGGGATAACTGAATTCCTTACGCCACCTAGTGTAACTAGCACACTTAGACCCCTAAGCTTAACTCTGCTCACATTGCTTGCTTTAGGGAAGCGTCTTCCTGAATGGCCTTTAAAGGTTATTCTTCTGTTGTCCATTTTATTATTGCTGGAATGCAATCTTTGAAATTCTCTTGATGTCGACTATTATCACATCATTCAATCCCTAATTGATGTTCAGTTTATCTTGTTTACTAACCCATGCTGATTTCTCTTACTCCAGGGGGTCTAAATTTTTGTTCTGGTAATCACATTGGACTCACCAACTCATTTCTCGAAACGAGGATATGACTTTTGGCCTATACTCTTTATTGTCTCAAGGCCTGTCATCTCTTGTCTTTTCCTTCACTTTTACTATAGAACCTATCATAATATCATATTTTGATTTACCGTTATCACCCATTTATCACATCTTACTAATAATAATTTATTTACTCTCTCCTTATTCTCCTGCTAATATTTTCGTCTATTACCTTATTCTGAAAACTTCATCAAAACATTCTTTCGCTTTTAGCTCCCCTTGCTCTATCCACTGGCTCTTCGGGTTGCGTAGCATTCTCTCTTTACTAGGGATGAGAGCCATACAAAGGTAAATATTTATCCCTTCTAAGATTCCACTGTCTGTATTCTGAAATTTTTCTGGACATTCTAGTATTCATATCTAAATGTACAATTCTAGACTGCATCATCGGGGTGTCTCACACGGAGAACTATTACCACGTTTGCGATATCCTTAGGAAAGTGTCAGCTAATGCTAACAATCCATCCACCATTTTGGGTTACTCTAAGCCTAGCTGGATCATTATATTGCATACTTCTCTTAAACAATATCTGTTAGCTCCCATAGGTCATAACTAAGATGGGTGTGGCTAATTGTACATACTTCTGTTACCGTTGACGGTAACACAAATACTTATATTTATTTGCCTGAATTTTAAATATTGATAATCTTCACTAACTGGATATCTCGTACCCTTCTCCACCTTGCTTCTTTTACTTGTTGAAAGTTGTGTCTACTTTCTGATTCTCTTATTGCTTTTTACCATATAGGTGGATAGATATTCATGCCTTAAGGTTCCTTATCAATAAGCTTACACGTCTTAGTACACACATGATCTGCTGAAGACCTCATATTTACCCATCGTAAGAATGATGCAAAATCGAGTTCGTCTGACTCAACTCTTCTACAGCCACATTCAATCTCTTACCAACTGTCTTTCTGGATATAGGTATCGTTGTATGATGAGTAAAATAAAAGTTAGGAGTTTGAATCTTACAACTAAGCTCTACCACACGATCTAGAGTAAGAAGAAAGAGTGACAATCCTAAATGCCCTGTAGCCTCTTGCTTATAAGTGTGGTGCACAACACACTCATAAACAAGACTTTACTAGATAAGGCTTGTAGACTCCCTAGGATAGAACTGCTCTGATACCAAGTTTTTCACGCCCCAAACCTGACGAGGCGTGGCCGGCACCTGGTGCCATACTCGGCCCGAGCATACCACTCTGTAACTGTAAAACTCTGAAGGGGTAACCCTCAACTTAGGCCGATGAGATCATATTCTGAATCATATGAAAATATCATATCTCTTACCTTAGGGGTAAACATACCTAAAAACTCATATATATATAATTGTGGAGGCTGAAGAGGTCGCCATGAACATCTACTAATATACAAACTATACAGAACTTGTGTACAAGCCTCTAGAGATAACTGAACTGTACCATGGTTGGGACAGGGCCTCGACCTACCCATCAAACCTTTATATATAAAGTGGACTCCAAGGTCTTGACCTGGTAACTCCGAGGAAGTGGAGCTTACCAACTAAGCTGATGTTTAACTCTGTTTGCTGGGAGGGTTTGTCCAGCTGTCAAGAGGACCTGCAGGCATGAAATGCAGCGTCCCCAGCAAAAGGGACGTTAGTACAAAATAATGTACCGAGTATGTAAGGCAACATAATAACTGAAAGCTGAAACTGAACTGATAATATTATAACTGAAAGTAACTAGGAGTCAAAGATAGTCTGAAGATATGCTTACCTGCTGATACAGAGTCAACTCTCTCAATATAGTAAGTATAATAGTTTTCCGGCCTTATAAGGCTCCGTATGTGTATCCGCTCTACCGTATTAGGCTCGCTCATAGGCCCTCGGCCATACTAGGCTTTGTATCTCGGCCATTGTGGGCTCGCTCATAGGCGCTCGGCCACAATAGGCTCTGTATATAACTCACCATCTGATCCGAGGTTGCCAAATAGGGGCCTCCCAACGATATATATATATATAGACTCTCTGTTCTCTTGGCTGACAGAAGACAAAACTAAACTGAATATGAACTCCCGATAAGGGAGAATGTTGTAACTTAGGAGACTAGGACAATGTACGTAAATTCAGGAATATGAACTTCTCTTTATGTCTCGTTATCAAACACAAGTAGTTACCGGATCATGCCAAAATGAAAGAAAGGTTTATCCTTAACATACTTTAACTTTGTTAACTCCTTAATACCTTCTAAGCAATTCTTCAAACAACTCAACTCAATCTACCACAACATAAGGAGATTCAAAATCAGTGATGAGTAAAGGCTAAGTTCGCAACTTAAACTAGTATCTCGTTTACGTAAATTTTGGCAACATATCCCCTGTAACAAGGCCCTTCTCCAATACCATATACCAACAACACCAAGAACACAACAATAACAAAATATATTCATCATTTTCCAACCTTATCTCCATCACAATATATCACAAAACCGCTCACACACCCAAATCACTTCATAAATAAAACGACAACAAAAGTAGTGTCAAACATCCTAAAAAATGTAACGACGAATGACCAGCCCACCATCCGTCATTATGTGGTGTTTCTCCACACCTTTTATCCTTCAAAACTCCATAAAACATCAGCAAAATAGACAGCCCAAAAGCAACACGAAACAGCCCACAAAACGATCCACTACAAGTCGAATAACTCGAACTCACGGCTTCCGATCACGATCTCGTAAGTTCTAACTATTAGGGAACGAATTTATCTACCTTCCTTGATATTTAAAGCTTAAATACAGAAATTAGACGTTTCCTTAACTATGGAGTACCTTCCAAAACTCAAATTACAAAGAAAAAGAGAGGCGATATATCGATACTTACGTCAGAGGGATCGATCTAGTGTTATCGCTTCTTAATTTCGTACCCGGGATGTTAATATTCTTGGAAACCCTTGTGGAGACCTTGAGGATAAGTTTTGGGGTCTTATTCTGGTCGTGTTATGTGGAAAAGTGAAGAAAGAGACGACATAAGGCCTATATATAACCATTTTTGAAAAGTCAAAAAGGTGCTAGCTTGGCACCCTATTATTGGCTCTTCTTCAGACGCTTATATCTTTTTATCCGGATGTCGTATGAACGAACGGTTAAAAGCGCTAGGAACTAAATTCCATAACCTACAATTTGGTATATATTATGTCCCAAATAGAACTCATATAACACACAAAATGTATTGCTAAAAGAGCTTTAGTGACACACCTACTTGTCACCTATGCAGCCTGCGCAGTGTCGCAAAACTGCAAATATCTCTCTACTCAATGTCGTATTGATAAACGGTTTAATACGTTAGAAAATAGACTCGTAGATTTCAATTTGTTTGGTAGATCATCCCCTAATTCCAAGTCTATTGGGAGAAAAGCTCAGCTACATTTGACCTAATTTTCAGCATATTTATTAATGTAACTTGTAATGATCTTTGCCAACTTTAGTTCCACAACTCGCTTGACTTCAAAACATAACACATGACTATTATATGACAAACATAACTCATAATATAAACTCCTTATCATTTTAATCACCCTAGTATCACCCCAAAGTACATGTTATAACATTCCCAATTTGTCGACTTTCGTCGAAACTTATTTTCTTCAATTGATTTAGCTTCTAAGACTTCCAACCCTCTTGGTACTTGCTGTCCATGATCTTAAATATTTGTAACCTCCAAGTTAATATGATTAACTTACTTTATGTACGTTCAAAGATGATCTCATTTTAGAGCTTACATCAATTGACTTATGACATACTCTCACATACGAAACTATAGGGTGCAACAAGAATAATGAGTCATTTTAGCACACAGCACAAGAGTATACTGATGAAAGTGTGAGACTGAGCAAACTGTAATCTAATTATTTACAAAAATTCACAAATTTTCTAACAAAATTTTTGATTTAGAACTGGTTCCTTTTAAGTGATCTTAATCATCCCTAATTCTAACCTATTCCTTTCAAAGTGATCTCTACTTAAAGCTTTTGTGGAGATCTCAGCTATTTGCTTGTCAGTAGCACAAAATTCCATTGTGATCAAAGACATTTGATAGTTATCCCTCAAAAAGTGATGCCTAATATCTATATGCTTAGTTCTCTTGTGATGAACCGAGTTCTTGGTCATACTAATTGCACTAGTGTTATCACAAAAGATAGGGATACAACCTACATTAATTCCAAAATCCATAAATTGCTGTTTGATCCATAACAATTGAGCACAACATGAGGCAGCAACAACATACTCAGCTTCAGCAGTAGATAAGGCCACAAAATTTTGCTTTTTGGTGGCCCAAGACACAAGACATGAGCCAAGAAAGTGTGCCATACCTAAGGTGCTTTTTTCTATCTACAAGAAAACCTGCATAATCAGCATCAACATATCACACTAAGTTGAAATTACTACCTTTTGGATACCATTGACAAAGGTCAGTGGTGCCATTTAGGTATCTCAAGAACGTCTTGACAGCAGTCAAGTGAGACTCCTTTGGATTTGCCTGAAATCTAGCATAAAGGCCTACCCTGAAAACAATGCTAGGTTTGCTAGCAGTGAGATATAACTAAGAACCAATCATTCCTCTATACAACTTCTAATCAACAGATGAACCAAGTTCATCTACATCCAATTTTGTGGTTGTTTCTATAGAAGTATCAATTTTTTTGAAGTCTTCCATTTTATATCTTTTAAGCAACCTTTTCACATACTTCTGCTGATGGATCATAGTTCCATTTGAGTTTTCTTTAATTTGTAAGCATAAAAAGAAATTAAGTTCACCCATCATACTCATTTGAAATTCACCCCTATTAGTTTAGCAAATTCTTTACTTAACTTATCAGTAGTTGCTCCAAAGATTATATCACCAACATATATCTGAACTACCAAGAGATCTTTACCTTTTTCTTTCAAGAATAAAGTATTGTCAATTTTATCTCTCTTGTAGTCATGCTCAAGAAGGAATTTTAATAATCTTTCATACCATGCTCTTGGAGCCTGCTTGAGCCCATAAAGTGCCTTGTCAAGCTTGTACACATGATCATGACATTCCTTTCTTTCAAAGCCCGGGGGTTGCTCGACAAACACTTCTTCCTTTAGATAGCCATTAAGGCACTCTTGACATCCATCTGATGAGGAGTGAATTCCATGTAAGTAGCAAAGGCTATATGAAGTCTAATTGCTTCCAATACTGTGACTAGAGCAAAGGCCTCATCATAGTCTATACCCTCCTCTTGACTATATCCTTAACCCACCAATCTTTCCTTGTTCCTTGTAACTGTTCCATCCTCATCAAGTTTGTTTCTAAAGACCCATTTTGTGCCAATAACTGATCTGTCTGTAACACCCCGCACATTCGGATTAGGTATGAATGAGTTAAAGTATTAGTAAGGGTTATATTTTGGGACATATGAAGTCCCTATCGGGATGATTATGAGTGAAAATAGTTGTCTCAAAATCAAGATGGAAAGTGAGGTGCATAAGATATGACAAAATCGACTAAGTTTGCAGAAGGTCTGTCTTCCAGCAGGGTTTAGTGAAAATGTCTAAAGAATTTGGGAAACCTTAAAGCATAGAAGTTGTAGGCCTTTGAAATAGCTTTCTAATGATATATTCTGGAGCCCAAACGGAGCTTTGTGCAAAAAGTTATACCCATTTTATAGAACAGTGCGTAACCACCGCGTTCGGCCGTGTTTGACCGCGACCGCGGTCATGAGGCAGTGCTCCAGCGATTTACCGCGGTTGGGACCGCGGTCAAGCCTACTGGGACGTGGTGGCCGACTTGAGAAGTCATTTTTTTTAGCTATATTTCGTCCCCCACAGCTCCAAAACATAAAAATTTGCTCTAGAAAGGAAAACTCTCAAAAACCTAACTCCTTAAGGGTCCCTCCACCACCCAAGGTAAGTTCTAATGGTGATTCTAAGTTAATTTCAATTTTCCAACATCTTATTAACATGGGTAAACCCTTCATATCATTAGATATTCGATTGGGGTACCATTATTGAGAGAAGAAACTGTAGAACTCGAATTCAAGAAGATTAAACGTCAAAAAGGTAATATCTTCACCCTCTAATTGATTCTATCATTGAATTAATGATTATATACTCTATTTCATGAGATATGAGTTTATGGTTTTGATTGAAAAGCATGAACGGTGATAGATTTGGGTTGTTGATTGGTTATTATTGGTTATGGGTGTTGATTACCTTATGGGTGATTAAGAATAAGGTTGATTATAACCATTTGAGACTTTAGAATTTATCTAGGAGCAAGAGAATGGGTTATTGGGTGTAGAGACACCATTAATAAGGACTATGAAGCTTTATTTTCACCAAGTGTTTGATAAAATGCTTAAGTGACCAGAATATGAGCATCATAGCTAATATGGAATCTCTTTGACTTGTATTGCTATAAATTAAA
Source organism: Nicotiana attenuata (assembly GCF_001879085.1). NCBI lineage: Eukaryota > Viridiplantae > Streptophyta > Magnoliopsida > Solanales > Solanaceae > Nicotiana > Nicotiana attenuata. The sequence goes on from NW_017678050.1 coordinate 21,961, forward strand.
GTTGAAAGGGTTGACAAACGTTGTATTACGCTCAAGAGCAGGAAGTTAAGGTATGTGAGGCTAACTCTCTATGTTTGGGAATTTTAATGATTCTCCCTACACTACGTTTCTTTTACGACGTTACCAATTGCCTCAAAAATATAGTTAAGCCTAGTTCCTTGAATAGTTGCAGAACTTCTATTCTCTTGCTTCATAACTCGTTCGACACTTTCATTTTGAACGTTGTGAGCTCAGTTCGTATTCAAGATAGACTTGGGTTTGATACCCCCGAGTCTTAGTATAGATTACTCAGTATGCCATAAACAGTTGAAGTTTCAATGTTCATTTTCAGTTCAAGAATACATGTCTCAGTCTAGTCCTATTCAGTATTCTAGTATTATGTAACTCAGTGTGATCCAGTATTCCAGTATCATGTAACTCAGTATGATTCAGAATTTCACTATCATGTATTGCAGTTTGATTCTCAGTTCCTGAATGTTGAACACCTGTATTTGGGCCTGAGGCCGTAGTTTATATGCTTTATACATGCTTGGGCCTGAGGCCGTAGTTTATGCATTATGCATGTTTGGGCCTGAGGCCGTAGTTTATATGCTTTATGCATACTTGGGCCTGAGGCCGCAGTTTATGCTTTATGCATGTTTGGGCCTGAGGCCGTAGTTTATGCTTTATGCATGTTTGGGCCTGAGGCCGTAGTTTATGCTTTATGCATTTTTGGGACTGAGGCCGTAGTTATGTATACGTATACTTGGGCCTGAGGCCGTAGCTCGTGTACATATATATTGGGCCCGAGGCCGTAGCTTGTGCAAATAAACAGGTTGTTCATCATTCAGAAGAGGGAGTATTCATATCCTTACTTCCTTTGTTCAGTTCAGTTATCAGTTATTGTTTCAGTTATCAGTTATCATTTCAGTTTATCAGTTATCAGTTCAGTTATCAGTTATTATTTCAGTTATCAGTTATCAGCTATCAGTTATCATTTAGTTTCTGTTTCAATAGTTATCATTTCAGTATCAATTATAAATTCTCAGTTATCAGCTCAGTTTCAGTTTCAACATTTATAATTCTTTCTTTCAGTTGCTTTACATATCAGTGCAATTCAAATGTACTGACGTCCCTCTTGCCTGGGGCCTGCATCTCACCATGCAGGTAATGATTTACAGGTTGATGATCCAGAGCGCTAGGATTCTCGTACAAGCTATTTGGTGATTCCCAGTTCTTTCGGGGCATTATCATTACTACAGTCTTCAGTATTTCCAGACAGTCAGTGTTTTCAGTACTTCATTAGAGGCTTCATAGACTAGAGTAACAGTTAGACAGAGTTACAGGCTTTTCATATTAAGCTATGTTGGCTACAAATATGCTTCACAATTATATTAGTATTTTCGCACTTTGATTTATATCATCCAGACTTTCAGTATATCAGCATGTGTTAGTTTATCTTCCGCATTCAGTTTGTTATGATACCACATGTTGATTCAGTCAGCCAGTTGGTTCGCTCGGTCACATGAAGTCAGGCACCGAGTGTCGTGTTATGTCCAGGCCTAGGTTCGGGGCGTGACAAAGCTTGGTATCAGAGCCCTAGGTTCAAGAGTCCTAGGGAGTCTATGAAGCCATGTCTAGTGGAGTTTCCTTTATATGTGTGTGCCGGCCACTCATATAAACGGTTAACTACCAAGACATCCAGGATTGTCTCATTTCTTTCTACTCTAGATCGTGCCATGAATCTTAGAGTAATAGGTATCCTTTACTTCCTATCGAATTCCAAACGTATTGGATGCCCAAGCGACGCGCAGGAGAAACCTAAGGTCCTAGAGAGGATAATTGCCCATTGGGGTATAATTATGGAGTACATGTTGGTAAATATGAGACTTGAGAGGACGTTAAAAGTGTGATGCAATGGATAGTAGTACATATTAGAGCATACCCTCATCAAAAAGTACAAAAGCAGTTATCATGTCTTATGGTTATCAGTTTACCTCAGTTACCGGTTATACAATCTTTCAGTTAGCAATATGGTTATTCAGTACGCCAGTATTCGGTTATATGTTTACCAAATATCCAATTTTCAGTGTATCAAAATTTCTGGTGACTTGTGAGTATACAGTGATGCATATGGGTTCTCAAAGAAAATATAAGTAACAGTGATTATATAGAAACCTTCGCATATTTTAGGTCTGGATTAAGATCGAAGACTCACCGGACATACATGAAGTGATTTATCTGATGATGGTATACTTTGAAGGACAAGTTTGTGTATGGTAGTGTATTTATATGTGTTTTTCCTCATGAAACAACTTCATTTAATTTTTGGAAATGGAGCCACAAGTTGGATGATGATAGTTCAGATGTCAGACCCAAACATTGGTCACTATAGTTTGGACAGAAAAGAGCCTAAGGGTAAAATACCTAGGAGTCAAAAACGATTGTTATTATTAGAGATGTATTTTTCGTAGAACTCATGCAAATGACTAGAAGATATGATGTATGCAATGAGAACCAAGAGCAGCCAATAGTGAATTTCAGGGAACGATTTTAAGTTGTTTAGATTTATACAAATCAGAACTAGAAGTACCACATTAGTAAGTTACTATAAGAAGCAACTATTGGGGTAAGATAAAAGATATGGCAGTTCCCCCTTAGGTTATGTGACTAAATGATTACTCGGGATGTTTATAGTATGATATAATTTAGTGTTGTATAGAAAGTTTGGGGTTGGATATTCCAATTTTCATTTTAAAGGCGAGTATAGTAACCTTACCGTAAGTGTAGTAC
>NW_017678051.1:0-365 GCF_001879085.1 Nicotiana attenuata
CACGGTTGAACCGGGACTCAGGCTATGCGCCTTCGCCAAAAAATTCAACTACGGTTGAATCAAGACAGGCTATGCGCCTTCACCAACAAGTTCAACTACGGTTGAACCGGGACTCAGGCTATGCGCCTTCACCAAAAAGATCAACTACGGTTGAACCGAGACAAGCTATGCGCCTTCGCTAAAAATTCAACTACGGTTGAACCGAGACAGGCTGTGCGCCTTCACCAACGAGTTCGACTACGGTTGAACCGGGACTCAGGCTACGTGCCCTCGCCAAAAAGTTCAACTACGGTTGAACCGAGACAGGCTATGCGGCTTCGCTAAAAATTCAACTACGGTTGAACCGAGACAGGCTATGCGCCTTC
>NW_017678051.1:2346-16551 GCF_001879085.1 Nicotiana attenuata
AGCAGCCGCTGAGGAACTACCTCCCGTCTCAGCGACTGGAACCACCAATTGAGCCGCCGAAGCGACGGTATCATCACGGCCTAAGCCAACCGGGGCAACCCCCATTGTTTGTCCGCCCTCAGGGGCAGGCGCCGTAGCAGCACTCCTCTCCGCGTCCGCCGACGGGGAGTCCAAATTAATTACCACAGGAGGAGCCGGCGCGAACGCGACCCTACGCCTTATCAACAACCTCTCCTACTCCCCATCTGATGACGACTCCGCTCTAGGGCGCACAACCCCCGATGGCCCCTCGTCCCGAAGTAGGGTCCGTGATGGAGAAGAAACCGCTGAAGACTCGACTGATGCCGCCCTCGGTGTTGAGCGCGACACTGGCGCTGCAGTAAGCCGAGCAACTGCACCAGGCCGACGGAAGGCCAGCTGAGGGGCCCTGACGCGGCGTGCCCTCCCTAATCACAAGAAAACAAGGTTAATGAATAGAGCTGAAACAAAGCGGAACAGAAGAAGAGATCAATTTTTTACCTGCCGCGGGCCTACGGCCATGCCTCTCCCAGAAAGACGCCCACGTACGTATCCCCCTCGTATGGGGGAGTACGGCCTCGACCCACTCACGTATCCAAGACAATGGGGGCGGCGGCGACCTGTCGGCTACAAAAAAGACACGAGTTAACGCTCATAAGCACAAATCACAAAAAGACGCAAAATCACACAGGGGAGAAAGAGAGTTCAACACTAAGACTACGTGCATGGTTCCAAGCCTCTGGGAACCCAGTAGCATCCGCCACCAGGTGCTTGGTCCTAATATAAAAGAAGTGCTCGAAAGGCGGGGGTCGACCTCGTCATCCAATCTCATGACCAGGCCCCTCGACCCACGAGGGCACGCCTGAATCATGGTACCACGGACTCTCTGGGGAGCGTAGAGACTCAGCACATGCTGCAGCGTGACCTCCCTTCGGGCCAATTCCGTGTACTTGATGAACATTGCCAGCAGTTTGTAGAGGGAAGGAGTGAGCTGACCCGGGCACACCCCGTAATAACGGCAGAAATCCACCACCAGCATTGGGAGCGGGATCTTGAACCCCAACCTGAAAGGATAGGCATAGAAAACGCAGTATCCCCTGCGGTCGGTGTGGACCCTCTCCTCGCTTCTAGCGAGAACGATGTCTGCATGGGTAGGAACGACCCCTTGTTCCCGCAATCGGGCCATCCCGATCTCCCCCATCAACGGGGCTTCATCCACCGGTTCCTCTCCACCCTCGACAGTGAAATCAATCGCCAGACCTCCGGGACGAGGAACCACCTCGTCAACCGATGGAATTTTGCCGGACTCCATCTGTTCTGCACCTCCCATTGCCGGAGATGGCCCTTCAACTACCGGAAAATCTACCGGAAGAGCGCCGTGTGAAGAACTGACTGCCATTGTTGATCTACTGAAGAAAAATGTAGTCACAATCAAAGGAAAGAAAAGAGAAGATGAATTAGCGAAACGAAAAAGTTTCCTCAGAATCTCTCTCTCAGATGAACAATGAAGATATGAGAAATGAATGCCTCAACCCACCTTTATAGGAAACATAAATGGCTTTGGCGAAACCCAATAGCCATCATTAACTGCACGACCAACCGTAAAACGGTTCGGTTCTGTCGTAGCAAGCGTCATTATGACGAGCTCCGCAAAGCGGCTTCTCAGCCATCCACCAGCATACTGCCGTCAGAACAATCGTTACTACCCGCGAACACTTAAAGAATGTGCCGTACGCCGTTAAAATTTTGGACTTGACCAAATACGTACCCGGCGCATACTCATTCCCTACGGCCATCTCCAATATGTGAAAGGCTACGACCATCCTCAATATATGAAAGGCTACGGCCATCTCCAATATATGAAAGGCTACGGCCATCCTCAATATATGAAAGGCTACGTCCATCTCCAATATATGAAAGGCTACGGCCATCTCCAATAGGTGAAAGGCTACGGCCGTCCTCAATGTACGAAAGGCTACGGCCATCTCCGATAGGTGAAAGGGTACGGCCGTCCTCAATGTACGAAAGGCTATGGCCATCTCCAATATGTGAAAGGCTACGGCCACCCTCAATATATGAAAGGCTATGGCCATCCCCAATATATGAAAGGCTACGGCCATCCTCAATATATGAAAGGCTACGGCCATCTCCAATATATGAAAGGCTACGGCGATCCTCAATATATGAGAGGCTACGGCCATCTCCAATATATGAAAGGCTACGGCCATCTCTAATAGGTGAAAGGCTACGGCCGTCCTCAATGTACGAAAGGCTACGGCCATCTCCAATATGTGAAAGGCTACGACCATCTTTAATGTACGAAAGGCTATGGCTATCTCCAACGTGTAAACGGCTAAGGCCACCGCCGCCAATAAGTCGACCCCCATATTCGAATTGTTTTCAAATCACAATCGATGAAGTCCGCTCATCGAGCTCGGCCGAAACACGACCTCGATAAGCGGAGGGACTAACTGTATGGGTCAGAATCCGACCCCATGATAATTAACGAGGCTAATCCCGTTTTAAGTTAATTCACGATTAATTAGTGGCACGACCACTAATAATTGATGACGTTCAACCCGCCCCTGGCTCGGTCAACAAAGGCCCTGGCCTATCCGCCACTATAAAGGCGAGATCTCAACGTGGTCACGACCACTTATTGACAGCTCACGAAGCCCACAGCTATAAATACCAAGAGAAGGGACCCTAGAAAAGGGGGCTTCTTCACCACTAGTGAGAGGAGAGAGAAACAAGAAAATATACCCCTCTTGTGGGAAGAGAAAACACCATTGTAAGGCTCTGAACCTCTTCATGGAGAGGCAGACCAAACAAATATTATCAATAAAGGTTTCTAATGCTTCTCTCCCTAATTCTGAGATCTTGTTTTCATTTCTTTCAATTGGTCCAACGGATTATTACGATTTGCTATGATTATCCCGGGATTTATTTATATTGTTTTGTACTCGTAAGATGTGTAACATTTTTTGAGCAAACAAAGGTCAATTTTGTCCTTTGGGATTTCCGGATATAGAGGAAACACAAATGTAGGTGTATACGATCAAAATCGAACTTGCCCTTTTTGTGCGATTGATCAAGGCTGGAGCATAATAAGCCAAGGAGCGGCTTCGATTTATATCAAACTATGGTGCAGAGTTAGGTTGTCAAGCTCGAGACCCTGAGACCGATTAAGATCGAGACCGACCAAAACAAAGACCGACCAAGATTGACATCGACCAAGATCGAGACCGAAAAAGATGGAGTTCCAGGGAAGCTTACTGGGTCGAATAATAGAAAGACAAAATATCTACAAACGGGCGAAGATCATGGCGGCACGTATCAAGAAGAGGACGATTATTAGCCAATCATGGGATTTCTTACTGTATTTAGAATTGTACCAAGAGCAGGATTCCCCCACTTGTGACGACCCAAAGGGTCAACACAGGATTTCTCTCTTTTTTCGTGCTTCCGAGGCCTTGAAAACCTCACCTTTAGTTGCCTCGATTTGCGTGCGCAGTCCGGGCCGTAGCCGGAAAGATTATATGTTTAATTCTGTGAAAAATTTCAAAATGTGGCTTTAAAATGATTAAAGCTGACTTCGGTCAACATTTTTGGTAAACGGACTCGGACCCGTGATTTGATGGTCCCGGAGGGTCCGTAGAAAAATATGAGACTCGGGCATATGCCCGGAGTCGAATTCCGAGGTCTAGAGCCCGGGAAAAGAATTTTTCTCTTTAATTGTTTTTCTGAAATTATTAAGGAAAATGGAAATGAAAATTGATTAAAAGACTATGGTATCGGGCTCGTATTTTGGTTCCGACGCCCGGTACAGGTCTTAAATATGTGTTAAGCGCTTTCTGTGAAGTTTGGTCGGAATCGGACGTCATTTGACGTATTTCGGACCTAATTATCTAAACTTGGAAATTTATGAAGTTAGAAATGAAAATAATAATTTTGAGGCTTGATTCATTGATTTTGATGTTGTTTTGGCGATTTAATCGCATGGTTAAATTCGTAGGATGTTGTTGAGTTAGGGTGTGTGTTTGGTTGGGAGCCCCGAGGGCTCCGGAGTGTTTCAGAGGTGGTTCGGGGTGTTTGGATCTTAGAAAATGCAGCAGAATTTGCTGATGTCTGTTGCCCAGTTTTTCCTTCTATGCGATCGCATAGGATAGGCCGTGATCGCATGGAGCAAATTGCCAAGGCCCAGAAACCCTTCTCTGCGATCGCATTACAGCTTCCGCGATCGCGTTGTACAAAATTCAGCCCCCTTTTATTTTACTCTATGCGATCGCAATGTGTCTTCTGCGATCGCAAAGCACATCCAACCTGACCCTATGCGATCGCATCCCCTCTTCTGCGATCGCATAGGGCATTTTTGCCCAGTTATTTTAAAAGCCTAAAACAGACCAGTGACGGGATATTTCACATAATACACACGAGTTCATCTTCTCCACAGCCCATAGGCGATTTTTAGAGCTATCCTTCACCAAAGCTTATTGGGTAAGTATTATCTAACTCGTTTTCTTCATTTTCTATCATCATTTATCAAATTCCTAGATCTAAATCATGAAATCAAAGTAGAAATTAAGGGTTTTGGGTAGAGTTAGGGTTTTGAGAATTTTAGGTGATTCAACCTCAATTTGGGGTCGAATCTTAAAACAAATTATATATTTGAACTCGTGGGGTTATGGGTGATTGGGTTTTGGTCTGAGCCTCGTGTTTGGACCATGTGGGCCCGGTGTCTAAATTTGGTATTTTTGGAAGAATGTTAGGAAATTCATATCTAGGCTATGGGATGTTGCCATTGAGTCTTTATTGATATTATTGAATTAATTATGCCTAGATATCATTGTTTCGGAGTCGGATTGTAGAGGAAAGGCGGTATTTGAGGATTGATCGCTATTCTTTGGACCGAGGTAAGTATTTGATCTAACTTTGGCTTGAGGGAATAGGATTAGAGTGTTATTAATTGCTAATTGCTAAATGATCGAGTACGGTGTATAGGCATGGTGACGAGTATCTATACACCGGTGTCTAGCATGACCGTGGGTCCTTGTTTGCACGTATTTCTGATATTTTTGAGATTCTTCTATGCTAATTGATGAGTTCTACATAATGTGAAGGGTTTGAGGATTGGTTATGAATTGTAAATTCTTTGGAGCGTTGGCTCGAACAATAAAAATACTATTGAGTAAGAAATGAAAGAAATGGGAAGAGATATGATTAATCCCTTGCTGGGATGGTTTTAGTATATTGATTATCTCCCTTGCCGGGATGTGAAAGTTGTTGTTGTTACTCCCTTGTCGGGATTTAGCTGTTAATTGTGTAATTCCCTTGCCGGGACATTTCTTATTATTTGTTATCCCCTCGCCCCGTTTGGTTGTGATTACTGTTTGGGTGAGGAAGAGCGATAATGCACGAAGGGTCATTCCGTGCCATGCTTTGATTATGTTCGCACGAAGGGTCATTCCGTGCCATGCTTTGATTATTTATGCACGAAGGGATATTCCGTGCTCTGATTTGATTATAATTGCAGGAAGGATCATTCCGTGCCATGATATGAGAGTTATGTGAGGGAAAGCACGAAGGGTGATGCCGTGCACTTTATTTGATTGCTTTTGGTGAGAATGTGAGTAAAGGCACGAAGGTTGATGCCGTGCAACTGTTGATTTTTCCTGCTCTCATTAATTATTGTTATTGCCCTGTTTCTTACTTAAATTGTTGATTTTATATCCGGACTGTACTCCCCCATAGTATGCTCCCCTCCCTCTTAACTGTTTAATTTCTTTGTTCTTTCCTTTTATTGCATATATATATATATTGAACTGCACAGGTTGATTGGTAGTCCGGTCTAGCCTCGTCACTACTTCGCCGGGGTTAGGCCAGGCACTTACCAGCACATGGGGTCGGTTGTGCTGATGCTACACTTCTGTGCTCTTTTGCACAGATCACGGTACCGGAGCAGCTTTTGGACCACAGCAGTAGGAGTCCCTTTCTATGTTTCAGTTTGTTTTCATTGTACCGAGACAGACATTTATGTATTTCTATTCAGACTTGTTTGTAGCACTCTTTAGTAGTTCGTGAGATAGCGACTCCAGTCTTGGGTAGTGAAATATTAGACTTCCGCATTTTGGGTTTTCAGTTATTTATGTTTTAAAAGACTTCCACATTTATTTAAAGACTCGTTATTTTATTATTGTTATGTTGTTATCCGAAAATGTTTAAGTGTTTGGCTTGCCTAGCTCCAACAGTAGGCGCCATCACGACTCCCGATGGTGGGAAATCCGGGTCGTGACAAGTTGGTATCAGAGCTCTAGGTTACATAGGTCTCGCTACTCACGGACAAACTTGGTAGAGTCTGAGGGATCGGTACAGAGACGTCTGTATTTATCCCCTAGAGGCTATGGAGTTAGGAAAAACTTCACTTTTGTACTTTCTTGTTGTGCGATTCTGTTTCTCAAATACTGATTGTCGTTCTACTCTGTTCTTTCGCAGATGGCGAGAACACGTGCTTCCTCTTCTACCGCGCAGCAGCCCGAGCCCCCAGCAGTAGCTCCTACGAGGGGCAGAGGCCGAGGCCGTGCCAGAGGCCGAGGCCGGGGCAGAGCTCAGCCCCGAACAGCAGTCCCAGAGGTGGAGCCTCATGTTGATTACGATGAGGAGGTTCCAGCCCCAGCAGCTCCGGTGGGCCCAACTCAGGTCCCAGAGGGGTTCATAGCCACCCCAGTTCTTCAGGACGCTCTGGTCAGATTGATAGGCTTTGTGGAGAGCGTCACTAGAGCGGGTTTGCTTCCAGCCTTTTTCCTCTTCCAATATGGGACAATGCCCATTTGCCAAGGGGAACTTAAAATTTCATTTTCCTCCATTTTCCAAAACCCAACAATCTATACCCTGTACAGCTTGGTAAATCTCTTCTTGTGTCACCGGGGAAATCATACGTAGTTTCATTTTCCGATTGTATCCATTGTCCGGATGAGTTCATCAACCTCTTTATGTGATTATGGGCATTTCTGTTCTTGACATCTGCAAAGAAATACGATGTATTAGAATCCCCTAATTGCAGAACCATTGTATACTGAACTTTGGCCTCAAAATACTCTCCTCCACCATTTTCCACTTCTCTAGTTCTTCCTTTAAAGNGCAGGCCGGAGTCCCTTTCTACGTTTTCAGTTTGTTTTCATTGTACCGAGACAGACACTTATGTATTTCTATTCAGACTTGTTTGTAGCACTCTTTAGTAGTTCGTGAGATAGCGACTCCAGTCTTGGGTAGTGAAATATTAGACTTCCGCATTTTGGGTTTTCAGTTATTTATGTTTTAAAAGACTTCCGCATTTATTTAAAGACTCGTTATTTGTATTGTTATGTTGTTATCCGAAAATGTTTAAATGTTTGGCTTGCCTAGCTCCAACAGTAGGCGCCATCACGACTCCCGATGGTGGAAAATCCGGGTCGTGACAAGTTGGTATTAGAGCTTTAGGTTACATAGGTCTCGCTACTCACGGACAAACTTGGTAGAGTCTGAGGGATCTGTGCGGAGACGTCTGTATTTATCCCAGAGGCTACGGAGTTAGGAAAAACTTCACTTTTGTTCTTTCCTGTCGTGCGATTCTTTTTCTCAAATACGGATTGTCGTTCTACTCTGTTCTTTCGCAGATGGCGAGAACACGTGCTTCCTCTTCTACCGCGCAGCAGCCCGAGCCCCCAACAGCAGCTCCTACGAGGGGCAGAGGCGAGGCCGGGGCACAGCTCAGCCCCGAGCAGCAGTCCCAGAGGTGGAGCCTCATGTTGATTATGATGAGGAGGTTCCAGCCCCAGCAGCTCCAGTGGGCCCAACTCAGGTCCCAGAGGGGTTCATAGCCACCCCAGTTCTTCAGGACGCTCTGGTCAGATTGATAGGCTTTGTGGAGAGCGTCACTAGAGCGGGTTTGCTTCCAGTAGCACCTGCCACTTCTCAGGCTGGAGGAGGAGTTCAGACTCCTGCTACGCGTACTCCAGAGCAGGTAGCTCCCCAGGCACAGGTTCCAGTGGTGCAGCCAGCTGTGGCAGTTCAGCCGGGTATTGTGACTCAGACCGGCGATGGAGCGGCTATGTCCTCAGATGCTTTGTGGAGGCTTGATAGGTTCTCCAAGCTCTTCACCACCACATTCAGGAGTGCTTCATCAGAGGATCCCCAGGATTTCTTATTCAGCTTCCATGAGATCCTTAGGACCATGGGTATTGTGGAGACCAATGGGGTCGATTTTTCCACCTTCCGACTTGCAGGATCCGCCAAGACTTGGTGGAGGGACTATTGCCTATCTAGACCAGCAGGGTCTCCAGCATTGACATGGGATCAGTTCGCGGAGTTGTTTTTGGAGAAGTTTCTCCCAGTTACTCAGCGGGAGGCACTACGCAGGCAGTTCGAGCGCCTCCAGCAGGGCTCCATGACAGTTACACAGTATGAGACTCGGTTCATTGATTTGGCACGCCATGCTACTTTTATACTCCCCACAGAGCGAGAGAGGGTGCAGAGGTTCATTGATGGATTGATTCAGCCGATCTGTCTCCAGATGGCCATGGGAGCTGGTAGTGAGATTTCCTTTCAGGAGGCGGCCAATGCGGCCCGTAGAGTTGAGATGGCCCTTGCACGGGGAGGTGTTCAGGTGTCGGATAAGAGGCCTCATCATTCTGGTAGGTTCAGTAGTACCTCGTCTGGAGGTAGGGATTCTTATGGTAGAGGTCATCCACCGAGACCCTTTCAGTCAGCACTCCACGTTTCTCATGGTACTCCAGGCGGTGGTGGTTCTCAGCAGCATTATTCTGATCAGCAGCCCATCAGTGCACCTCCACTTCAGAGCTTCCGGGGAGGACATTCCGGTCGACAGGGCCAGCAGTCTCAGTAGCCGAGGGCTTGTTATGGTTGTGGTGACCCCGGTCACATTGTCAGATTTTTCCCTCGAGCCTCGGGTAGCTCTCAGCAGCAGGGTCCTCGCCCCATGATTCAGGCACCAGGTGATCCAGAGCTTGCCCAGCCAGCTAGAGGCGGGGGTAGAGATCATAGAGGTGGAGGTAGAGACCGTAGAGGTGGAGCTCGGACCGGCAGGGGTAGGGGTCAGCCAGTAGCCGATCGTCCTAGAGACATGGCTCAGGGAGGTGGGGCCCAGCCCCGGTGTTATTCTTTGCCAGCCAGGCCAGAGACTGAGTCATCAGATGCTGTTTTTACAGGTACTATTCTGGTCTGTGATAGGGATGCTTCAGTGCTATTTGACCCTGGGTCTACGTATTCATATGTGTCGTCCTATTTTGCACCCTACCTGGTTATGCCTAGTGATGCTTTGGGTATTCCTGTTTATGTATCTAAACCGGTGGGGGATTCTATAGTGGTCGACCGAGTTCATCGTTCCTGTGTGGTAGTATTTGAGGGTCTTGAGACCCGTGCTGATTTATTGCTCTTAGACATGGTGGATTTCGATGTTATATTAGGGATGTATTGGTTGTCCCCGTATCATGCTATCTTGGATTGTCACGCCAAGACCGTGACCTTGGCTTTGCCGGATTTGCCCCGATTGGAGTGGAGAGGGACCCCAGGTCATGCCACTCGCAGTGTTATCTCATATGTGAAGTCTCGACGCATGGTCGAGAAGGGGTGTTTAGCTTATCTGGCGTATGTTCGCGATTCCAGCACAGAGGTCCCTTCTATTGATTTTGTTCCTATTGTTCGGGAGTTCCCCGAGGTTTTCCCTTCAGACCTGCCGGGTATGCCGCGCGACAGGGATATTGATTTTTGTATTGACCTGGCTCCAGGCACTCAGCCCATTTCCATTCCGCCGTATCGCATGGCCTCGCCGCAGTTGAAGGAGTTAAAAGACCAATTGCAAGACTTGCTAGAGAAGGGTTTTATCAGGCCTAGTGTTTTTCCTTAGGGTGCGCCGGTGTTATTTGTGAAGAAAAAGGATGGATCGATGAGGATGTGCATTGATTACCGGCAATTGAACAAAGTGACGATAAAGAACAAGTATCCACTACCGAGGATTGATGATTTGTTTGACCAGCTTCAGGGTGCAAAGGTGTTTTCAAAGATAGACTTGAGATCTGGCTACCATCAGCTGAGGATTAGGGCGTCTGATGTCCCTAAGACAGCATTCCGCACTCGGTACGGGCATTATGAGTTTTTGGTCATGTCATTTGGGTTGACCAATGCCCCAGCAGCATTTATGGAGTTGATGAACCGATTGTTCAGGCCATATTTGGACATGTTCGTGATAGTCTTTATTGATGATATTTTGGTGTACTCCCGCAGCCAGGAGGAGCACGAGTAGCACCTCAGAGTGGTTCTTCAGACTCTGAAGGATAGTCAGTTATATGCTAAGTTCTCGAAGTGCGAGTTCTGGTTGAGTTCGGTTGCATTTCTGGGTCATGTCGTATTAGCAGAGGGTATTCAGGTGGATCTGAAGAAGATTGAGGCAGTCAAGAACTGGCCTCGACCAGCATCAACTACTGAGATTCGGAGTTTCTTGGGGTTAGCAGGTTATTACCGTCGATTCGTGGAGGGATTTTCATCTATTGCAGCCCCGATGACCAGATTGACCTAGAAGGGTACCCAGTTCAGATGGTCAGATGAGTGTGAGGCGAGCTTTCAGAAGCTCAAGACAGCTCTGACTACGGCACCGATATTGGTTTTGCCCACAGGCTCAGGGCCTTATACAGTTTATTGTGATGCTTCCCGTATTGGACTTGGTGCAGTATTGATGCAGGATGGCAGAGTCATTGCTTATGCTTCGAGGCAGTTGAAGATCCACGAGAAGAATTATCCGGTTCATGATCTAGAGTTGGCAGCCATTGTTCATGCTTTGAAGATTTGGAGGCATTACCTATATGGTGTGACGTGTGAGGTGTACACTGATCATAAGCGTCTGCAGTACTTGTTCAAGCAGAAGGAGTTGAACTTGAGGCAGAGGAGGTGGTTGGAGCTATTGAAGGATTATGATGTTACCATTTTGTACCACCTGGGGAACGCCAATGTGGTGGCCGACGTATTGAGTAGGAAGTCCGCCAGTATGGGTAGCCTTGCTTATATTCCGGTCAGCCAGAGGCCGCTTGCTTATGTTCAGGCCTTGCCCAATCGATTTGTGAGGTTGGATATTTCTGATCCTAGCAGGGTGTTAGCTTGCACGGTCGCTCGTTCGTCGTTGTTGGAGCGTATCCGTGATCGGCAGTTTGATGATCCCCATTTGTGTGTCCTGAGAGACACGGTGCAGCGTGGAGGTGCCACGAAGGTGACCTTAGATGATGATGGTGTTTTGAGGTTGCAGGGGCGAGTTTGTGTGCCCAATGTCGATGGGATTCGAGAGTTGATCTTAGCGGAGGCCCATAGTTCTCGGTATTCTATTCACCTGGGCGCCGCGAAGATGTACCAGGACTTGCGGCAGCATTATGGCGTAGGATGAAGAAAGATATCGTTGCATATGTGACTCGATGTTTGAACTGTCAGCAGGTCAAGTATGAGCATCAGAGGCCTGGTGGTTTATTCCAGAGGATTGAGCTTCCCGAGTGGAAATGGGAGAGGATTACCATGGATTTCGTTACTGGACTTCCGATGACTCGGAAGAAGTTTGATGCTATTTGGGTCATTGTTGATAGGCTAACCAAGTCAGCGCATTTTATTCCTGTTGCAGCCACTTATTCATCGGAGAGGTTAGCCGAGATCTACATCCGAGAGATTGTTCACCTTCATGGGGTACCGACATCTATCATTTCGGACCGGGGTACGCAGTTCACCTCACGCTTCTGGAGAGCAGTTCAGCAGGAGTTAGGCACCCAGGTTTAGTTGAGCACAGCGTTCCACCCTCAAACGGATGGCCAGTCCGAGAGGACTATTCAGATATTGGAGGATATGCTCCGAGCCTGTGTCATTGATTTTGGAGGCTCGTGGGACCAATTTTTGCCTTTAGCAGAGTTCGCCTACAACAACGCTACCAGTCCAGCATTCAGATGGCTCGATATGAGGCGTTGTATGGTACGCGATGTCAGTCTCCAGTCGGATGGTTTGAGCCGGGAGAGGCTCGGTTAGTGGGTACAGATTTAGTTCAGGAGGCCTTGGATAAGGTCAAGATCATTCAGGACAGGCTTCGTTCGGCTCAGTCGCGGCAAAAGAGTTATGCGGATCGTAAGGTTCGAGATGTAGCTTTCATGGTTGGTGAACGGGTCTTGCTTCGAGTGTCGCCTATGAAGGGCGTGATGAGATTTGGGAAGAAGGGCAAGCTTAGCCCTAGGTTCTTTGGCCCATTTGAGATTCTCGATCGTGTGGGAGAGGTGGCATACAGACTTTCCTTGTCGCCCAGCTTGTCAGCCGTGCATCCAGTGTTTCATGTGTCCATGCTTCGGAGGTATCACGGCGATCCAGCCCGCGTATTAGATTTCAGCACTGTCCAGTTGGACAAGGATCTGTTTTATGAGGAGGAGCCGGTAGCTATTCTAGACCGACAGGTTCGACAATTGAGGTCGAAGAGTTTTCCTTCAGTGCGTGTCCAGTGGAGAGGTCAGCCTCTTGAGGCATCGACCTGGGAGTCCGAGTCTGATATGCGGAGCCGTTATCCTCATCTATTTCCCGACTCAGGTACATCTTTCCTTTGTCCGTTCGAGGACGAACGGTTATTTTAGAGGTGGAGAATGTGACGACCCAAAGGGCCATCACCTATTTTCTCTTTCATTCCGTGCTTCCGAGGCCTTGAAAACCTCATTTTTACTTGCCTCGATTTGCGTGCGCAGTTCGGGCGCGTAGCCGGAAAGCTTTAATATGAATTCTTTGTAAAAATTTATGAATTTTGATATTATTATGATTAAAGTTGACTTTGGTCAACATTTTGGGTAAACGGACCCGGACCCGTGATTTGACGGTCCCGGAGGGTCCGTAGAAAAATATGAGACTCGGGCATATGCCCGGAGTCGAATTCCGAGGTCGAGATCCCGAGAAATGAATTTTTCTGTGAAATTGTTTTTCTGAAATTTATATGGAAATTTGAAATGAAAATGGATTAGAAAGCGTTGGTATCGGGCCCGTATTTTGGTTCCGGCGCCCGGTACAGGTCTTATATGTGGTTTAAGCGCTTCCTGTGAAATTTGGTTGAAATCGGACGTCATTTGACGTGTTTCGGACCTAAATATCAAAATAATGAAAGTTTATGAAGTTTGAAGAAAAAGTGATGATTTTTGAGGTTTGATTCCTCGTTTATGATGTTATTTTGGCGATTTGATTGCACGGTTAAGTTCGTAGGATGTTGTTGAGTTAGTGCGAGTGATTGGTTAGGAGCCCCGAGGGCTCGGGAGTGTTTTCGACGGTGTTCGGGGTGGTTTTGAACTTAGTGAAATTGCAGAAAAATCTGCACAGGTGCTCAGTAAATTCCTTCATCGCGTTCGCGATATCTCCTTCGCGTTCGCGAAGCTTCAGGTTCCTCTCTCCTTTGCGTTCGCATCCCTTCACCGCGATCGCGTAGAGTTATCGAGTTCTGAGGGCCCAGCCCTCCTTCCTTCTTCGCGTTCGCGATGGCTGGACCGTGTTCGCGTAGGTCTCCAGCCCCTTCCCATCGCGTTCGCATACAGGCCAACGCGTTCGCGTAGGCCAAACTCCTTGGACCCCAGTTTTCCTTCTTCGCGTTCGCATACTACCCTTCGCGAACGCATAGAGTAACAACCATCCTTCTCCGCGAACGCGACCCCTGTGTCGCGAACGCGTAGAGTAAAACACTTCAGTGAATTTTTCTTGAAAACAGAACACTTAACACGGGATTTCTTCATTATTTTCACACGAGCTCTTCTCCTTCACCCTCCATAGACAAGTTTGAAGAACCTCTTCCTCCATAACTTCATAGGTAAGTGTTCCTAACTTCATTCCCTCTTAATTTCTTCAACTAATCACTAATTTCCTAGCCCTAAATCATGAAATCAAAGTAGAAATTAGGGGTTTTGAGTAGAGTTAGGATTTTGAGAATTTTGGGTGATCCAACCTCAATTTGGGGTCGAATCTTAGAACAAATTGCATATTTGAACTCGTGGGGTTATGGGTGATTGGGTTTTGGTCCAAGCCTCGTGTTTGGACCATGTGGGCCCGGTGTCGAATTTTGGTATTTTTGGAAGAATGCTAGGAAATTCATTTCTAGGCTATGGGATTATGTTTTTGAGCCTTTATTGATATTATTGAATTAATTATGCC
>NW_017678051.1:17734-19074 GCF_001879085.1 Nicotiana attenuata
CTATGTTTTAGTTTGTTTTCTTTGTTTCGAGACAAACAGTATGTAGTATCATTTCAGACTTGTTTTTATTACTCTATAGCAGTCCGTGAGCTAGTGACACCAGACTTTGGGTAGAAACGTGTTTCAACTTCCGCAAATTTTATTTTAGTTATATAGGTTTAAAGTCTTCCGCTTTAATTAAAATGCCTCCGTTTATTTATATTGTTAAAATGTTATCAGTGAAAAGTTTTGAATATTTGGCTTGCCTAGCTCCGACAGTAGGCGCCATCACGACTCCCGATGGTGGAAAATCCGGGTCGTGACAAGTAATTGAAATAATTGTCAAACAACACATTACCTCATTAAAACTGAAATTAATTCACAGGCAAGCATAAATAAAGCAAAATATAACACTTCATTGATGTAAATACAACCTACTAAGCACATTAATTTCTTCGTTACACCAATTTAACGTAACTGCACTACTTACATTAATCCTAAAGCTACATAAACTAAAAACCGACCTAAAAAAGCAAAATATAACAGGAACAAAAAAAGTCAGATCTAATTAGATGGTAAAGAGAGATGTATCACAATTATTAGGTTCAGAAAAAATAGGTGCAACTTGTGATGACCCGACCCGTCGTCACGTGAGTTACTGCTTCATTTTTCCCATCTTCAGCTTCTTTATGCTTTGTTATCCGTATCTTATGTGATCGAGCTGGTTTGGGGAGGTTTTGGTAGGAAATGAGACACTTAGTCTCTTTAAGGAAGGTTTGGTTTGGAAAAGTCAACCGGATGTTGACTTACGAGTTAGAGGGATCGGATGTGATTTCCGGTGATTCGGTTAGCTTCGAGGGATGATTTGTGACTTAGGAGCGTGATCGGAAGTGATTTTGGAGGTCCGGTGTAGAATTAGGCTTGAATTGGCTAAGTTAGTATTTTGGCGAATTCCGGTTGATAGGTGAGATTTTGATCCGAGGGTCGGAATGGAATTCCGAGAGTTGCTATAGCTTCGTTAGGTGATTTGGGATGTGTGTGCAAAATTTCAGGTCATTCGGAGGTGTTTTGGTTGGGTTTTTGATCGAATGTGTGTTTCGGAAGTTTTAGAAGAACTTAGGCTTGAATCCGATGTAATTTGATGGTTTTGGTGTTGTTTGAGGTGTTTTTATGATTGGAGCAAGTTTGAATAATGTTTTAGGATGGGTTGGCACTTTTGGTTGAGGTTCCGGGGGCCTCGGGGTGATTTCGGATGGCTATCGGGATGAATTTTTGGACTTGTGTATTGCAGAAATTTCTGGTTCTGGTATTTCCGCATCTGCGGAATTGGGACCGCAGATGCGGTCTCGCAGATGCGGGAA
>NW_017678051.1:21859-24730 GCF_001879085.1 Nicotiana attenuata
CACCTTTGACTTGGCAGGAGTTCTCCACTCTCTTCTTGGAGAAGTATGTACCGCAGTCCCGCAGAGAGGAGCTGCGCAGGCAGTTTGAGTGGCTACGGTGGGGAGATATGACTGTGTCTCAGTATGAGATGCGGTTTTTAGAGTTGGCTCGTCATGCCGTTTGGATGGTTCCTACTGATCGTGAGCGATCAAGAGATTTGTTGATGGCCTTAACTACCATCTCCGTGTTCTTATGACTAGAGAGAGAGTATTGGGTGCTACATTCGAGGAGGTGGTTGATATAGCTCGAGAGATTGAGGCGGTTCGCCGTCAGGATCGAGAGGAGAGGGAGGCCAAGAGGCCTCGAGGTTCTAACAGTTACAGTGGCGCTCCTTCGAGGGGCCAGTTCCAGCATGGTAGGGGTCGTTCTTTCAGACCCGCTCAGTCAGCCCGTCCCGAGTATCGTGGGGCATCTTCAGGTCGTGGTTATCATGGTTCTCAGCAGGGTCAGCCTTCACTCAGCGCTTTTCCAGCACAGAGTTCATCTCGTGCCCCGTCTGTTCAGAGTTCTTCCAGGCCGAGTGCGTCAGCTAGTCACTCCGGCGCGGGGGGTTCCCTTCAGTCCCATTCTCCAGCACCTGGGAGTTGTTTTGAGTGCGGAGAGTTTGGACATATGTGGAGGCAGTGTCCTCGTCGTGCTGCTAGCTCATCTCAACGGAGGGGTCAGCCCTCTTCTTCTGGTACAGTTTCTTCAGCACCCGCCCAGCCAGCTAGGGGTGAGGGTCAGGCATCCAGGGTCGCCCCAGAGGTGGAGGTCTATCAGGCGGTGGTCAGGCTCATTTTTATGCTCTTCCAGGCAGGTCAAATGCCATTGCTTCAGATGCTATCATTACAGGTATTGTTTCAGTCTGCCACAGAGATGCTTCAGTCTTATTTGATCCCGGTTCCACCTATTCTTATGTGTCCTCATATTTTACTCATCATTTGGGTACGTCCCGAGGGTGTCTTGCTTCACCTGTTCATGTATCTACCCCGGTGGGCGATACTATTGTTGTAGACCATGTGTACCGGTCATGTTTGGTGACTATTGGGGATCTGGAGACCCGAGTTGATCTATTGCTATTGAGCATGAAGGATTTTGATGTTATTTTAGGCATGGACTAGTTATCTCCGTGTCATGCTATTCTAGACTGTCATGCTAAGACAGTCACTTTGGCTATACCGGGTGTACCGAGGATCGAGTGGCGTGGTGTGACTGATTATGTTTCTAGTAGGGTGATTTCATTCTTAAAGGCCCAGCGTATGGTTGGGAAGGGTTGTCTGTCATATCTAGCTTTTGTGAGGGATGTTGGAGCTGAGACTCCTAGCATTGATTCTGTCCCAGTTGTGAGGGAGTTTCCCGATGTTTTTCCTGCAGACCTGTCGGGCATGCCACCGGACAGGGATATTGATTTTGGTATTGACCTGGTGCCGGGCACTCAGCCCATTTCCATTCTGCCATATCGTATGGCACCAGCGGAGTTGAAAGAATTGAAGGATCAGCTTCAGGAACTTCTAGATAAAGGGTTCATTCGGCCTAGTATGTCACCGTGGGGTGCACCGGTTCTGTTTGTGAAGAAGAAGGATGGCACCATGAGAATGTGCATTGACTACAAGCAATTGAACAAAGTAACAGTGAAGAACAAGTATCCCCTACCTCGCATTGATGATTTATTTGACCAGCTTCAGGGAGCGAGGTTGTTCTCCAAGATTGATCTCCGTTCGGGCTATCACCAATTGAAGATCAGGGATTCAGATATTATTAAGACTGCTTTCAGGACTAGATATGGGCACTATGAGTTTCTTGTTATGTCTTTTGGGTTGACTAATGCCCCAGTAGCGTTCATGCATTTGATGAACAATTGGCCTTATCTGGATTCGTTCGTCATTGTTTTTATTGATGATATTCTGGTATACTCGCGTAGTCAGGAGGAGCACGCGCAGCATTTGCGAGTTGTATTGCAGAGATTGAGGGAGGAGAAACTCTATGCAAAGTTCTCCAAGTGTGAGTTCTGGCTCAGTTCAGTGGCTTTCTTGGGGCACGTGGTGTCCAACGAGGGTATTCAGGTCGATCCGAAGAAGATAGAGGCGGTTCAGAGTTGGCCCAGACCGTCCTTAGCCACAGAGATTCGTAGCTTCCTGGGTTTGGCGGGTTATTATCGTCGGTTTGTTCAGGGATTTTCCTCTATAGCATCGCCCTTGACCAAGTTGACTCAGAAGGGTGCTCCATTTGCATGGTCGGACGAGTGCCAGGAGAGCTTTCAGAAGCTCAAGACAGCTTTGACCACAGCTCCAGTATTGGTTTTGCCATCAGCTTCAGGTTCTTACACCGTCTATTGTGATGCCTCGAGAGTTGGGATTGGTTGTGTATTGATGCAGGAGGGTAGATTTATTACTTATGCTTCTCGTCAGTTGAAGCCCCACGAGAAGAACTACCCTGTCCATGATTTGGAGTTGGCTGCCATAGTTCATGCTTTGAAGATTTGGAGGCACTACTTGTATGGCGTATCTTGTGAGGTATTCACCGATCATCGCAGTCTTCAGCATTTGTTCAAGCAAAAATATCTTAATTTGAGGCAGCGGAGGTGGCTAGAGTTACTTAAGGATTATGATATTACCATTCTGTATCACCCGGGGAAGGCCAATGTAGTGGCCGATGCTTTGAGCCGAAAGGCAGTGAGTATGGGGAGTTTGGCGTATATTCCAGTTGGGAAGAGGCCCTTTGCAGTTGATGTTCAGGCCTTGGCCAATCGGTTGGTGAGACTAGATATTTCGGAGCCTAGTCGGGTGTTGGCTTGTGTGGTTTCTCGGTCTTCCTTATATGATCGCATCAGAGAGCGCCAGTATGATGAT
>NW_017678052.1:0-2263 GCF_001879085.1 Nicotiana attenuata
GGAATATCTCAATCTCAAAGCTCAAAAAGTAAAAGAAAAATCATAGTTGAAGCAATAAAGCTATATAACTTTCAGAACTTAATAAATTACTCCATATTAAAGAGATTTTATAAAATATTATTTATGAGATCGATAAGGAGAATTATTTACTTGAACTAATGAAAACTATCAAAATTTGGTTAGATGCAAGGACGCCAATTGCTAGGAGCTATTCTTTAATAACGAAAATTTAAAATTGTGATATGTATTATATAGTCAATTAAAAGAGGTAATAAAATTTAATTTTTCCTTACCAAATATGAACTATTTGACCTGGCATAACAACCATAGAATGAAAATAATTTATTAATATTTAATTGATATGAGTTAGAATGTCTAACCAATTTTATGTGATAAACATCGAGCCAAATAATCTGTAACACATTCATAAATGAGTCAATCTTAAACCAGTAATCATATATGAGACATTATAAATACAAATTACAATTGACAAACTTTCGAGTAGAGTTTTTATCAATTAACAATAATGCACGAACTAACATATATGTTTAGACACTAAAGAACAAAATTACTTTGTTTTTAAGGATACTTTGTTTTTAAGGCAAAGTTAATTATCAAGCAACAACTCTAAAAGAAAAAAATTATACATTGAAAGGAGAAAATTCGAAGAAAAATCATGTAGCTATTAGCAACGGCAAATTGAAATAGAACAAAGGGGCAAATCTTAAAAAAAAAAAAAAGGTTAGACTGGTTTGATGCAATCATTCAACTATGATAACGCACGAATAACCATCATTAACATTATAACATCAACAAAATAGTACAGGGTCAAATTTTTACCTCCAGTCACAAGCAAATTTTCATATGCGGAAACATATTATGATAAATAATACAGAATAATGATTTCTTTTATGAAAAGAAAAAGGCCAGCTTCTCCTTATTCTAAATTGTTTGGTTCTAAAATTCTAGAAACCTAAATTAAATCGAAAACCTAAATAAAGTAAAGACACAAAGTATTTACTGGTAATCTACGATCTCTAAACTAAGACTATATTGAATCCTAAACCTACACCAAAGAGACTATAGAGATTGAATCCTAAATAGACACAAAAGGAAAACGAAAAAAAATACCATAATTTAAAAAAAAAGAATCTTAAGAATCCTAAAGCTAAAGGGAAAAAAAACCAAAGAATCCCAAACAATGTAGCACACGACAATTTTATTTTTTCTCCCAAAAAAATAGTTATTATACTTACAATTATACCCAACATATAATGCACTTACGAAGGGTAAAAAAGGCGAACGACATTTCTATAAGGCCTTCGTGCTTTTAATATAGTGTAATAGATGTATAGATTTATGGTGTTTGTTGCATCTTTTAAAATGCAAATTCTGTTATGTTTTGTATATTTTTTGTGCCTCGTTTAGTTTTTACTGTTGTAGTTCCAGAAATTAATGACTTTTTTGTTGTTTCTGGTTAGATTTTTTTTTTAATTACTTCCTGTTAAATCTAGTAGTTAGAGTTTATTAAATATTTTACAAAGAACAAGTACTTACTTTTGATAATGTTAAAGGACCAAAGTTGCTCAAGAATTTATATAAAGGACTATTTTAGATCTACTGCCCAACATAAGGGATCATTTTGTCAGTATACAAACTTCGGAAAAGTATATTATCCGTTGGTATTATAACACATGAAATCACCACATGAATGCAGCCGACATGCGCGATGTATTGTTGTGCAAGATTTAGGGTGTGGTTGTCACGAAGGAAAATATTTTTCATGGAAAATGTTTTCATGAAAAATGAGTGGTTTTATCGCTTATTTTTTCTTGTTTGGTTGGTGGACGGAAAAATTTTTCCGAAAAATATTTTTTAATATTTGGTTAGAGAGTAGAATTTTTTTTTATGCTACTCTCCTGACCCTCCCCCTTACCCCAAGTCCCTAAGTTTCCTTGCTCCCCCTCCCTCCCCCCCCACCCCACCCCCACCCCCACCCCAAATAGCCAACGTTTTCAGGACTCTATTTTCTTTCAAAATACTCATTTTGTTGAAATGAAAAAAAATACTTGTTTTACATCATGAAAAGAAAATATTTTTTTCTTTTGTTGAAATGAAAGAAAATACTTTTTCTACGTGAAAAGAAAGTATTTTTTTTGTTAAAATAAAAAAAAAACTTTTTTATATCATGAAAAAAAAATTCATTAGTTGAAATGAAAAAAAATATATCTATCTATAACATGAAAAAAGTACTATTAATAAT
>NW_017678052.1:4613-7404 GCF_001879085.1 Nicotiana attenuata
CACCTTCTTCACATAGCCTTCAACGGTCGCATCTCCAAATCTCCACCACAATTTGTCTCAACGTGCGTAGCACACCGGTCAAATTTCTCAAACAAACATTACGATTATCGTCAAATATGTTGCGGCTAGAACTGATCCCGCCAAGATGAACCTGTCTAGAACCTCACTCTGATACCACTTGTTAGGACCGGAAAAAGTCAGGTGTCATGCTGAAAATAGCAAAGCAAACCTTGAACGACGATAAATCAGACAAATCTACTAAAAGAGACACAAACATTTAATGTGGTTCGGTCAACTAATCTACATCTACGGCGGAGATGAGCAATCCACTATATAAAAGAGAGTACAAAATATCGAGAGAACAACCTCACGAAGAGGAAAACATAAGTGACACACTAACACTTATTCCGTAAAGTTCTCCCCCTAAATACGACTCTCAAACCCCATATGGCTACATTGTGGATGCTACTGAATGAGAAGGACGGATCTTCAATTTATAGAACTCCAAACCTTTTCCTGCAAGAAAAAGGACTAGCCAAATATGGAAGAATTATATTTTCCTTCTAGGAAAATAAAAAGTCAATTATGGTAAATATGTTGTCCTTTCCTTCATGAAATAGGAAAACCAACATGGTAAGTAAATCTAGACAAACACCTACAGGGGTGGGGGTGGGGTTGAATGGGTGGAGGTGGAGTGTAGGGGTGGGTTGGTGAGGATGGTGAATAGAATGTAGAAGGTTGAGAAGGAGTTTTGGAAAATATTTTTCCTTCTCTTGATAGGGAAAATATTTTCCTTCAATTGGAGGAAAATTTGTTCACGAGAAAAATATTTTTCAAAACATTTAAGCCAACCAAACATCCAAAAATTGAAAAATATTTTCCGAAAAAGATTTTCCTTCGTACCAACCACACTCTTAATGATTCCTTTTTTCTAGTTACGATGTTACGTACCCCCAATGTAGGTGAATTTAAAAAGAGATTTTTTCTTTCCTATATCATATATGAAACCTTATTACCAAAAATGTGCATAGTTTCTAATTTACCCGCCTTGTCCACATTTTTTCTACAGTTATTATACCAATCATTAAATATTAATTAATAGTAGCTGAATCTTCCTAATTTGTCGAGCTAAAATTGAGGAACAGAATATTCTAAAAAAATTTGGCGTAAATCAGATCAAATCATATTCTTCCAGATATTCCTATTTAGGCGCGCTACAATTATGGAAGTAAATATTCTTCCAGATATTTTCCACCATTGATAGCCATTAAAAAGCTTGAAAGCTTTGAATTCAAATTTGGGTTTTCAAAAATCATTATTTGTTTGGATTGGGTGTTGTTGAAAATAATCGGGAATATGTTTTGGAGTTTATATCTCAATTTTAAGGGGTTTTGGTGAAGATTAGACTTGGTTTTGATTGAAATTCAGATTGAAACTCGAAGAAGAAGACATATTGCAGAAATTGTAGATAAATTGTAGATAAATTGTATTCTGATTGTAGATGCTTTATTTTCTGTTTTCACAAATAAAAAACGGCTAAAACTTCTACAGATCTTCTGAAAAAACGTAATTATGTCAAAAATCATAATTATGCTACAATTGGATGGGAATTGGCATATAAAAATTCAATGTACCCAGTTTGTAGATATTTTGTAGATAAATTGTAGATTATTTGTATTCTAATTGTAGGTGCGTTATTTTCTGTTTTCACACATCAAAAATGACTAAAACTTCTACAAATCTTCTGCAAAAAAATGCAATTATGTCGAAAATGCCAATTATGCTACAATTGAAATGGGAATTGGGATATAAAAATTCAATGTATCCAGTTTGTAGATATTTTGTAGATAAATTGTAGATTATTTGTATTCTGATTGTAGATGCATTGTTTTCTGTTTTCACAAATCCAAAACGACTAAAACTTCTACAAAATCTTCTGCAAAAAACAGTCTATAATTTATCTACAATTTCTGCAATATATCTTCTTCTTCTTCTTCTTCTTCGAGTTTCAATCTGAATTTCAGTCAAAACCAAGTCTAATCTTCACCAAAACCCCTCAAAATTGAGATATAAACTCCAAAACATATTCCCAATTATTTTCAACAACACCCAATCAAAACAAATAATGATTTTTGAAAACCCAAATTTGAATTCAAAGCTTCAAAACTTTTTAGTGGCTGTCAATGGTGGAATTGCTGCTCTCTTGTCTCTTTGAAGGTTTGTTCTTCTTCATTGAGAAAATTTGAAGCTGAAGGTAAATGTGTGTATGAACTTTGAAGATTTGACTTCAATTTTGATGAACTTTGTTGTTCTTCATTGATGAACTTCAACTGGAGTAAAATGGGGAACCAACTTTGTTGAAGGGTTTCTTCAATTTTCTGTGAATTTAGAGGGAGAATTTGATTTTAGAAGATAGAAAATGGTAAAAAGAACGTGTGTATGGATAAAACGCGGGTGGGACTGAGGGGTTAGGAGAGAGAAACGTGCAGATTCCTTTACTTAAGGAGTAAAAAATGTACAATTAATTATACCCTTAATTAATTATAGTATAGAATTGGTAATTTGTGTATACTAAGTGTAATTAAGTCAAACCTTAAACATCTATATTATATTAAAAGGAGAGTAGTGAAACATGTGGTTAAGCCAAGTGGCAAGCTAAAATGAAGCCACTTGGCAATTTTAAGACAACATTAAAAGTATGAATTATAAATGGAAACATATTTAATAGAAGTAGTTTAAGTGAATCTTATACATAATCTAAATAGATCGTAGAAAAATCTAATTTATATAT
>NW_017678052.1:10213-24726 GCF_001879085.1 Nicotiana attenuata
ATATACAGTTACACTATAGATGAAAAGTCTTTAATTTCAAAATATAAAAAAGATACCCTGCAATGTGGCCATTCCCATAAGCAACTATCATGATTTTATATTTTATTCAAAATAAATTAGAAGCAGAGTTCCCCTAGCGAATTGGACATTAGCATGCTATGGCAACTTGAATCAAATTAATGTTCAATATTGATAAGCATAGCATCATTTAAAGAGCAATATATATTCATGGTGATTTGGGAACTTTAAATAAAATGAGCCGTTAGAGTAACAGAAGTTTGATCAATAATAATGAACAAAACATAATCAGTTGGTTCAACTTTTCGCTAAGGTTGGTGAGGGTATGCCAACCACTAGCTTCTACTGTTGTTTTTTATTTCTTAAATCTTTTTAAGCTTCCAATCGGTTTTGATTAAAATTATTTAGATGGACCGTCCAAGATTTTGACAATTTTTACTGGCAAATATAATAAACTTCACCATTTCATCCTTTGAGGTGGAAATAGTAGTAAAAGTTACCTTTCACGAGTTTAATTGAAACGACAATGAATTGCGACTTTGGAGAAAAGTATAGTGCAGTCGCTATTAGGGCTTTCTTTTTCTACAACGGTTTGAGTCACTGTATTAAAATGGTATATAAGGTATATGATTTAAAATATGTGTTTGAAAGCAAATAATAAAATAGAAAGATGAAATCAAGGAGATTGTTGTCTTTTAGGTGCTCTATCGAAGGAAATTAATCTGCATCTATCGAATTTAATATATAATCGTTTACCCGTAAAATGAAATAGTTGAATTTGTAACGTGGTTTATAAACAAGCGAATTGATTTGACCCAAAAATTATAAAGAAATACAACAAAAATAGATTAATGATTGAAATTAAAGAAGATAACAAGCATGGTTTCGAACTCAATCTTTTCGAGGGCGGGAATGAAAGCAATGATAAAGCGATGATAAAACTATTAGATTTATCGTAAAATAGTGAAGTACAGTTTTGTGTGCAGAATGTTTCATGTCCCTTACAAGAGTTGTCAATCTGATATTTATAGCTATCTTTAGAGGGGCAAGATCCTAAAATTGAGCTGACTTTGAATGCAAAGATTCTTTGTAACGGGTGCCCATTAAATGCTATCCGATGTCAAGCCTTTGAGTCTTTGCCACCGGTTGTGCTTCCTTCGGGATTCATCACGCGTAACCAATACCAATTATTTACCGACTCAACTTCTGCCTGTCCTCGGTTCCACGTGTCATCTTGCTATTTAGCCACTTGTAATCAACCAATTTCACCCCATACAGATAGTCCCCCTACCTTTCGGTGACACAACTCAGTGTTACCGGGAAGTAGATGAGTATTCCCTTCTTGGCCGAAAAGTTCCTGAATGGTCTCTGACATTTGAAGAGATGCACGCACTTTGCATGTAATACTCTGAACACGTGTTGCCCCATCATTCAGCAAGTATATTCGCCGGGTTTTGAGGTAATCATTGTTTGACCAAAAAATATAGATCGTGGTTCAACTAAGTAAATTTATATAAATGATGGTTAATCTAAGTTAACAATAATATCCCAAAGATGAAGTTCTTAGAAGTGCAATAAATACTACGTAGATATATTTTTATAGTAGCGGCAACACACAACTAATATTTAAGAAGTCAAAGGAAATAATGTAGCATTAAATATTGATGAATAACAATAAATGGCACTTAAGTAAATATAATGAATGAGTCACCCAAGAAAGCTAGAATCAGTGAATGTTCTTTCTCACAATGATGAGTGATGGACAATCCTTTGAAATATCTGACTTATTCTCGGATCCAGTGGAAAAGTGTAGACAAGAATCTTAGTGAATATGTTGTGTTTATATGCTTGGAATAATATACGATTCTCTCCTTTAAAGTCAAAGTGTATTTCACAAATGAATCTCACATGTCCCCAATCATTGCGTCTCTTTCTATTTATAGAGAACATGTTCCTAAAAACCTTAACAGTACAAGTGCAGAGAATATCCATTAGAATATTCTCTTGTATGTCCTATCCTGAAACTAGACGTTATAACTCTGTTAAGGGTGCTTGACCTCGGCCTCGATCCTTGACGACTTTTTGGCTTCAGCCCTTGCTGACTCTTCGGCTTCAGCCCTTGCTGACTCTTCGACCACGGACTTCGCCGTCTCTTAGATTACTTCGACAAGTGACAACTGAGAATGTTCTACCAATACTACTTTGATTTAGGTATTCTAATGATAAATTTTGACCCATACAGCTAGTCCCTCCGCTTATTGAGGCCGGCTTCGTAGACGGGTTCGTTGAGCAGATCATGTTGTTGGTGGTCGAGCTAATCAAGTTGACTACATAGGTTGTGGTTATTGCGGCAAGCAGGTAACGTGGCCCTCTGTGGGCGCACATTTCAAATGCATCGAATTTCCAGGGCGATTTGCTGGAGTTATATGGTCCATGAGTTAGGATGACGTCATGAAGTCATACGTCATTATGATGTATATTCGCGATGCATCATTTTGTTTCGTGTGTGACCTTTGATTAGACCTTCTGCTTTGGTTCCGATGCCAATCGTGATGGGTCATTTTCAATTTTGGTGCCACGACCTTTATAAATAGAGGTAGGTCTTTGAACACGTTTTTGGAGTTTAAATCTTCTAACGCTTCAAAATACCATACCTTTCTCTTTCTCTCTTCTTCTCCGAACTTCTCTTCTTTGTGTAAGCGACTTACACGGTTCTTCATTCCCTCTCGTTGGTTATTCTCCTTCCTTACATTGAATCATGTCTAACATACCTTCTGGTGCTGGAGAGGGAAGTCGTGTTTCTCCCTTGGCAATGGAGTTCCTCTCCCATGGGGAGAGCATTCCTGCCACCGTTGAGGATGAAATTCACGTCGGTGGAGGAGATAATCTCAAAAAACCCTGATTCTAGATTCGAGTTCACCAAATCACCATAGGCCGCGCCTGGAGCTTTTCGGTCAGTGATGACGGCGAACGAATTAGCGGAGCTTAAGGCCAAATTTGGCCTTCCCAATCATATCGAGTTGATTCCGGTCGAGGGGGATACGGTACAGGTCCACCGTCTTTGGTATTGCGCCTTCTATGCCTACCCTTTCCAAGTTGGCTATTCTTTTTTCCTCCTTCCACTAGTGGAGGAGTTCTGTCGTCACTGCAGCATTTGTCCTGCTCAGCTTGCGCCGTACATCTATTAAGCCATAAAGATGCTCACCAAGTCTGCTGAGCTGGCCGGGGTCAAATTGACACTGCGACATTTATTCACCTATTCACTTCTATCTTTTATAGGGGAACGATGCTGAACCTTCTCCGTCGAGGGGGCAAATGCTTGGTGGTGAAGATGGATATTGATACCCAATTTTTCCCTCATATTTTTAAATATACATATATACTTTCAAAATAGTGCATATGCATCATCACTTGATTTATAAACACATACAAGCATTTTTTTAAAAATAATTTTCTATAATTCTAAAAGGTTTTAAATCAATTTGTTCCCACATTTTATTATATAAGTACTCATTAATTGTATCGTAAATTATTTTATGATGATTTTATAATCTAATCTCATCATTTACACCCAGATTAGGTTTTAAATATTTTTAACATATTTATCATAAATACATTTGCATTTTAAAGGCTAAAATTGCACATTTGGCAATAATAGCCCATATATACTTATAATTACTTTACTTATGCAAAAAATAACTTTTTATATTTTTAAAGTGTTGAATAATTGTTATTAACCATTTTTATGCACAAATGATATTTTTGTTATTTATTTATTATTTTATATAAATTATTTTTTAATAAATTGGGTTATTAAAATCTGGCCCCAATTTTTAATTGAATTTTCGGACCTAAGCTACCCAAACCAACCCAATTACCCCAGCCCAACCACCTAAATATACTAGCCCAGTCCGCCTGACCTAATATCCGTTTTACCCGACCCAAACCCCCCTTCAATCCCGGCCGTTGATCTCTCAAGATCAACAACCCCTATTCATCACACCCCTTTTAATTTAGCTCCCCTAACCCTAACCCCTTATTCTCTCCAGACGGTCACCCTTAAACTCCCTCCTCTCTTCTCCTCTGAAACCCTAAGCGTCGTCACCCTTATTCCCTCTTCGATTCCAACCAGATATGGAATCCATTAATGATTTTCTTACCTTATTGGCCCTATCTGGATACTGGCTACTTGTTTATGGTATAACCTAGTGGCTTGCCTAACATGGGAAGCCGATTTCCCCATTTCCGGACCAAATCTTGTTCGAACCTTCCCCTTTTCTCATCTAGGTTCATTTTTCATCTCTTTGGGATTCGAATCTCTGAGATTCCATTAATTCTTTTCTCGTATCGCAACGAGGTATCGAAGTCAATCCAGATCAGATCAAGGCAATAGATGCAATACCGGAGATACTGAACAGCAAAAAGCAGGTGCAAAAGCTGACGGGGCGAATACCCGCCTTGTCTAGGTTCATCTCACGGTCCTCCGACAGATGCCATAAGTTTTTTAATGTGTTGAGAAAGGACAAACGCTTACAGTGGGATGAGGAATGCGTCAAGGACCTAAGGAATTGAAAGCATACCTATCCTCACCGCCACTGCTAGCCAAAGCCAACCCAGGCGAGTCACTGCTGGTATATTTAGCCGTATCAGAGGTCGCCGTCAGCGCAGTCCTAGTTCGTGAAAATGAAGGTACGCAATCTCCTATTTACTATATTAGCAAAACCTTAGTGGACGCCGAAACACGGTATCCACACCTTGAAAAATTAGCGTTGGCATTGGTTGTAGCTTCACGGAAGCTCCGACCCTATTTCCAATGCCACCCCATAAAGGTAGTAACGACCTTCCCCTTGAGAAGTATCTGAAACCTGTTTGATAATTTGCACTCAATGATGTCCTTAAGTGTGGTTAATATCATTCCCTAAAACCATCCTATCATGTACCCCTTAATCTATTTTGTTAGTATATTATTCTGTGCTCACTATGCTATTAGTTCTTATTAATCACCAGCATGCTATTTTCCTAATCTGAATTCTTTACTGTCCTTGTGAAGTATGTTTTGAACCTTTGTTAAAGTTTCAAACTTGTTAGTTTCAAAACTTATTAGTTTCAAAGTGTTTGTCTTTGTTTCTGTGTGTGACTCTATCCCTAAAGTACGATTCCTAATCCTATCTTGCACTCTTCTGAACCCTAACCCTTGCTAATTTGAGTACTGTCCTTGGCCTTCTTCGTATGAGCACTGCTCAAGGTTCCTATGAGACCCTCGTGAACTCTGACACACCAGGATTTGGTTTCTAATCTTCCCTTGAATTGATTCTGATTTTTTACTCTAGTATGAGCACTACCCGAGGTTTATGAAGCCCTTGGGAACTCTGACACACTAGAGGGCTGGCTTGGTAAGCTTGTGCTTTGAAACAGAAGTGAGTCAATCACTTTGTGGTTCTATGAACATTGGTTTTTGGAGAAGTTGTGGATTGAAGGGCCTGGCCCATCCAGATGTTGTTTTAGGCCCGCTGAAGGCTTACTATAGTTTACATACTCTTTAATTTATTCAATTAATTCTGGTCTGTAATATTTTTATTTTGTGTAATAACAATTGGGGGTGATAATGAAATTGGGACATGGGTTTATCTGATCTTCTGTGGGTAGATAACATGCCTATAGGATTTCTGCTATTATAAAATGTTAGATAACATGCCTATAGGTTTTATTTTATGCCCAGAAATTGTGTGCTAAAATTTGTCTAAATGCTTGTGTCTGCCATCGCATGTTAGAAAACCTGCCTATAGGGATTTTATTCTGGTTCAAATAAATTCTGCGAGTATACTGTCTGTTTGTTTCGCATAATTAGATACCATGCCTATAGAAAATGCAATAATTAGTTTAAATTACAGCATACTCAGATCTGTTTCTTTAGAAATCATGTTTATAGGCCTTAATCAATCGTCACAATCGCTTAGTTAATATGCATGTCTTCAGGAATTAATAAACAGACTCAATCACTAAAAGTAGAACACATGCTCATAGGGATAATTATTATTTGTGTCAACTGCTAAAACTGGAAATCTGCATACCACTAGAAAGCATGCCTATAGGAGTAAGTAATAATTATGAAGCACTTCTGTTGTCAATTGTCGAGTAAGTCACCTAGATAACCTGCCTATAGGTTCAAATGCCTTAATTGAAATCTATAGGCAACTACAGAATTACCTAGCTATACTTTGCATAAACTGTCAGCATGTTTGAAATCCAGAGTCACGTAGAAATCATGTCTATAGGATCTAATATCCTTAACTGATTAAACTGTCAATATGCCAATATGTTTTGCGTGCATTTGCTGCCTTATGTGTGGAGGCTAAATTGAGCCTTTATCTGCTTTTGCATGAAAAGTCCAATAGGTTTTGTATGTCGCTTAGTTTTACAATTTTGAGCAACCTATGTTGAGTCTAGAACCATCCCAAAATAGAGTTCCCAATGCCTCCAAGACCATAGTTTAGGGACGGGTAGTGCACGCATAGGACACGAGTTATAATTGATTAGAGCGCTTTAGGTAAAAACTCAAAGATAGTAATCGGGTAGCAAGAGATGATAGTCTG
Organism: Nicotiana attenuata; assembly: GCF_001879085.1. Lineage (NCBI taxonomy): Eukaryota > Viridiplantae > Streptophyta > Magnoliopsida > Solanales > Solanaceae > Nicotiana > Nicotiana attenuata. The sequence continues at coordinate 16,825 of NW_017678052.1, forward strand.
TGCCCGCTGAGTAATATGACTAACACCCCCGTCTTGGGGGAGTTTTATTTATGTTGCACGGGGTGATCCTATAGGCTAAAAAACTTAGGACCCCCCATCCCTATTAAATGATTCCTTCGCTTTCTTTATTAGACTAATTCACATAAGTTAAGTTCGGCTGGGACCCATCGTTGTGGACCTCGAGGGGTGCCTAACACCTTTCCCTCGAGGTAATTTGAGCCCTTACCCGATCTCTGGTGATGCAAACTAGTATAATCTGAGTTATTTGCAATAGGTGCCCTAATGCACCTTAATCCGTTAAGTGGCGACTCTCTCTCTCTCTCTCTTTTAAAACCTTTCCTTAAAAGAGTTGTCAATGTCGAAACCCGATTTCGCGAGAAAAATGGGCGCGACAGCATGTCGACTCTGCTGGGGATATTTTTAGGCTCTTACCATAAATGAACTTGATCTTTGTAAATTAGTCTTCCCTGATAAGCGTGTCTTTGTTATTTTGCTTTTAGCTGAAGCTCCCGCTCCCATTTTTCCCTTTTATTGCTACGTGCACATCCTTTTCCCCATTTCCCCTTTATATGAACTCATATGCGACTCTCGTTTAATTTGATTACAACGTGTGTTTCCCCTTTTCTCCTAATCATGTTCACTTGTTCCGAATTTTTAGTTTTGCTATATCATGTGTTTCCCCAATCCTTATCCCTTTATTTATTCTCTCATTACGCGAACTAACTTCTTCTATGTTTTTCTTTCTCTTATGTCTTTACGTTCCATTCAATACTGCATTTACTGCTTCCAATGTGAAAATACTTGACAACGTGTTATTTTATTTTTGCATAAGGCATGCTCCGCATCATATTCCACTCGTGCGTATTAATACCATAGCGGCACCTGATGAGTGTTCGCACTCTTCCTAAAATCATCCTGTAAATTTGGAAAGGCTTATTTGCGGTAAAACTAGTCGATCAGCGGTGCAATCGACGGTTCCGTGCCTTTACCCCTCAAGTTGTCCGCTTGAGGGTATCATTCTAGACTCTTCTAGAAATCCCATTCTAAAATAAGTTGTGCATGCATCATATCTAAACCTAGTATGGGTTAGAACAGTGTCCGCGCAATAACTCACTAAGACAAACCTTGTCCAAAGTCCGCGAAGATTTCCATAATCCCAAGGGACATAATCACGATCTGTGCATCATTTAGAGAAAAACAAGCCAATATGTTGATCATTAGCGTGAAAATAGCTGAATCTGGAGGGGGCAAGGGCTAACTTTATCTGTTTTGCAGAAATGAGGCACGAGGTCCCCAGGTTTGGCATGGTTCGGAATATCCCACCTTTGTTACTGGATTGGTGGGAAAATATCGCGCCAAGTGACAAAAACCACGTGAAAAGAGTTCTTGGGAATCTACCTTCTCTTCTAGATATTCAACCGAACAATATGCTGATCGAGGCCACTACTATGTTCTTGGATGAAAAGAGGGCTGTTTTTCGTTTCGGGGATATAGAGATGACTCCCCTTCTAGAGGAAATAGGGGGCTTTGCTGGACTTCCTTGGGATAGCCCTGGTCTATTGGTACATGAGAATTGCACCTCCCGAGGGTTTTTGAAAATGATGGGTTTTAGAAAGAATGATGAGTTAGTCTGCTTAAAGAAGTCTTACATACCGTTCGACTTCCTCTACGCACGTTACGGACACAGCAAATCCTACTGCCTTTACCATGATGAGTATGCTATTACTTCGTTGGGTTGGACCCACCGTCGGGTTTTCGTGTTCATTGTCTGTTTTCTAGGGATGCAGGTATTTCTAATGCAAGGAGAAAGGATTCACACCCGTTTAGCTATGGTTACTAAGGCCCTAATGGAAGGTATTGAGGGACAAACTTACACTATCGTCCCAATGATTGTTGCAGAAATATACTGAGCTTTTGACCGCTGCAAGAAGGGATTCAGACATTTCGAGGGCTGTAACTTGTTACTGCAGATATGGTTGTTGGAGCATCTCCAAAGAGGACAGTACCGTCAGGAATTTCCGCGGCGACCATGGAATGACCACATAGCTTTTCCCTATCCAAAAAGAATTACTTTCATCCCAGACAGGTTTGCACAACCGGAAAATGCTGTGGATTGGGTGCATTTCTTTAGCAATTTGAAAGACGACAAGGTCCATTAGATGTTCGAGTGGTTCTCTACTAGAGTTTATCATGAGGTCAAGAGATGTTCCTCATTTAGTGCTGATTGGGTTGAGGGGTATCTATCCTTCTGCTCCTATTAGGGTCATGAAACAGGCTGGGAGGAAACAAGTCATACCCCGAGTCTCCAAGATGGTTCATTACAAAGCAGATTTCCAAGGTGATGCTATTCCATTCAAGTACGAGGCGCAGTACATGTGGCATCTAAAGATCATGGTGGAGAAGGATACCATCGAGCCAGATCGACACCATGCTGGCCATGTGTATTTTTATCCATCATGGTTGGTCGATGACATAGCAGGAGAAGTCAAGCCAGGGATTGATTTGGGAAATAGGGTCATAGACGACGCTGCCGAGGCCCAAGTCAAATATATGAGGTTACACAAAAGGATTTTTGAATCTGAGGCCAGACATTTGGAACAGCACAAAGCGAACACGGAAGCAATCAATGAATGGAGAGATATCGCCACCAAATCAATAGAGAGGTTGGAGCATTTAGAGCAGGGATTGATGGAGCTGGAAGGGAAGATGAGGAACAGGGTTACGGGCTGTCAAAATATGGATGGAAACGAATGAGGTCTCCTAGTAAGGGCATATCTGTTGCTGGACATGCGCGACCTGGGGAACTTGATCGATGGAGCAAAGAAGGCCAAGCATGGAGAAGGTCCTTCTGGGACCAAATAGATTAGAAATTAGGTTTTACTTGCTTTTTAGACTTGTTTTAGGCTTTGGTTGTAATAAGGCGAATGCCATTAGTGACTATTTATTATTATTATTATTATTATTATTATTATTATTATTATTATTATTATTATTATTATATTGTCATTTTATTAGAGATTCAATTTATTTTTCACATTAATGACGCAGTTATTGGCATCAGTTTTTCTCCAAATCTATATGTCGCTTAGGCCTACCTCGGGCATAATGAGGTCCCAAAGTAAGGACGCGTAATTATAATTCCGCAATATGTGTTTAAATACTGCAAACAACCTTTTAATACTCCTCACTGACTTGTTTACCTTTTGTTTTTTCTTTTCTTTATTTGTCTATTCCTATCCCCTAAGGTTGGTTCGTGCATACTGGCATCATCAACATATCACACCAGATCAAGAGGTCCTCCACCTCCTCCTCCTCCAAGCGATCCTAAAAGCAAGGGAAAGGCCAGAATGGATGACACAAGCAATATCAGGAAAGATAATACCACGCATGAAGAAAATGCTGAAACTTCAGATGGTCAAAGCACTCCAGCACCAAATGACTTGGTTTTGCGACTTGAACAAAAGATAATGGAGTTACAAGGGGAACTTGAGCAGGTTCGGAACTTGGCAAATCTCTCCCTTACCCTCAACGTCCCCGACATCAACCAACAAAACACCAAAAACCCAGCACCTCCTCAAAATACACCAAACCAACATCCACAAAATCCTCCCGCACCTCACCAATATGTCACACCGCCTCAAAATCCCAATCCTCGGTACCAACTCCTCCACAACATCATCATCAACCAACCCATTATCCACAAATCACAACCTATCACACTCCTCAGAACGCACCACAACCTATTCCCGATCCTCAAAACTTGACCAACGACCACCACTACATCCAAATCCCTAGAGTCCATCAAAGCAACCCCATATATGAGGAAACCTTAGTCCACACTCCTCAACAAACCTTATGCATACCTAAATCCGCCGAGAAGGACCTGCTCATCAAGAACATGGAAGAGGAACTTAAGAAGCTCACAAGTCGAGTCCAAGGTATCGAAGGGGGTAAAGGCATTGAGGGATTGAACTACGAGGATCTGTGCATTCAGCCGAACGTAGAACTGCTAGAGGGTTACAAACCTCCTAAGTTCGAGATGTTGGACGGAACAGGTGACCCAAAGGTGCATCTAAGGACATACTGTGACAAGCTCGTAGGAGTTGGAAAGGATGAAATGATTTGTATGAAATTGTTCACGAGGAGCCTCACTGGAGATGCCTTATCTTGGTACATCAGTCAAAATCCAAAGAAATGGGTTAGCTGGGTAAATATGGCATTGGATTTCATGGATCGGTTCAGGTTTAATACAGAGAATGCACCAGATGTCTTCTATATCCAGAATCTCAAGAAGAAGCCAACAGAGACTTTCCGCGAGTATGCTACTCAGTGGAGATCGGAAGCTGCTAAAGTAAGGCCGGCATTGGTGGAAGAGCAAATGAACAAATTCTTTGTTCGGGCCCAGGATCCACAATACTACGAAAGGTTAATGGTTATTGAGAATCAGAAGTTCTTTGACATCATTAAATTGGGGGATATAATTGAAGAAGGAATCAAGAGCGGAATGGTAACTAATTTTGAGGCATTACAGGCTACGAATAAAGCTTTGCAGTCAGGCGGTATATCCAAAAAGAAAGAAGTATGAGCCGTGATGGTAGCCCAAGGGCCAAAATCCCCTCTCACATACCAAACCCCACCACCCACATATCAGCCTTCACCTCCCAGATACTAACAACCCGCCACCACCTACCATACTTATAACACACAACCTGCATATTACCACTCACCACCACCAGCCCGCCAAAACTACCAGAAACCCAGACCAAATTTCGACCGCAAACCACCCAGACAATACACTCCTATTGCTGAACCCATTGATCAGCTCTATGAAAGACTGAAGGCTGCCGGTTATGTCACCCCCATTCCTACTGTTGCTATGGAAAACTCTTCCCAGTGAATTAATCCGAACAAGACATGTGCCTATCACTCGGGCATGAAGGGACACACTATTGATGAATGTCGCACTTTGACAGATAAGATCTAGTATTGACACTAAGGTTATACAAGAAAAAGAGGCCGCACCAAATGTGCGCAACAATCCCCTCCCGGATCACAGGGGCGAGGGGGTAAATATGATAGAAACTGACGAAAAATGGGATCCGGAAGGATCAATTGGACTCATTCGTGAAGGGGATGAAACGAGAATACCTCCAGTAACTCTCACACCCATTATAGTTCAAATTCAGTCACCAATTGAGGTCGAAATAGGCACGCCAACTCCGTTTGAGGTTAAGACAACAACGCCCTCAACTGCACCAGCTCCGTTTGAGGTGGAACTGACCACACCCTTTACTGTGACGGTAGCCCCCACACCGTCCTTTAATTCCAATGCTATACCATGGGACTATACTGCAGAGGCGAGAAGGAAAGGAAAAGGGAAGATGGAAGAATCCGGTGCCGCACAAGGCATGACCAGGACCGGTAGGGTTTACACACCTGAGCATTTGGGAGGAACAAGTAAAGAAGCCGCTCCCAAACAACCTGTCATTGAAACCGGCCCAGATTATCTTTGGAGAAAGGTGCAAGCAAGGGAGTACTCTGTAGTGGATCATTTGAACAAAACCCCTGCTCGGATTTCCATTCTGTCGCTGCTACAGAATTCTGAGACACATAGGAATGCGTTAATGAAAGTGTTGAGTGAAGCTTATGTGCCCAAAAACATCACCAGTGGAGAGATGGCCAACATGGTAGGGAAAGTACTGGAGAGGCACAAGATCACCTTTCACGAAGACGAACTACCACCTGAAGGACTGAGTCACAACAAGACACCGCACATCACAGTACGCCAATATGTTTTGCGTGCATTTGCTGCCTTATGTGTGGAGGCTAAATTGAGCCTTTATCTGCTTTTGCATGAAAAGTCCAATATGTTTTGTATGTCGCCTAGTTTTACAATTTTGAGCAACCTAAGCTGAGTCTAGAACCATCCCAAAATAGAGGTCCCAATGCCTCCAGGACCATAAGTCAGGGACGGGTAGTGCACGCATAGGACACGAGTTAGAATTGATTAGAGCGCTTTAGGTAAAAACTCAATGATAGTAATCGGGTAGCAGGAGCTGATAGTCCGTGCCCGCTGAGTAATATGAGTAACACCCCCGTCTTGGGGGAGTTATAAAGTATTATTTATGTTGCACGGGGTGATCCTATAGGCTAAAAAACTTAGGATCCCCCATCCCTATTAAATGATTCCTTCGCTTTCTTTATTAGACTAATTCACATAAGTTAAGTTCGGCCGGGACCAACCATTGTGGACCTCGAGGGGTGCCTAACACCTTCCCCTCGAGGTAATTTGAGCCCTTACCCGATCTCTGGTGATGCAAACTAGTATAATCTGAGTTATTTGCAATAGGTTTCCTAACACACCTTAATCTGTTAGGTGGCGATTCTCTCTCTCTTTTAAAACCCTTACTTAAAAGAGTTATCAATGTCGAAACCCAATTTCGCGAGAAAAAAGGGGCGCGACAATGGATGACAAGGCCAGTCGTCAATTCTGGTTTAACTTGTTTTTTGTTAGAACCGAGGACGTTGTGGCCAATGTCAACTGCTTTCCTGAAGCTTGGAACTATACTCGTAAGTACTTTGGTTTCTCCCCTGTGTTCGGTCCAGAATTTTTACTTCTCACCTTCTTGCAGCCAAGACCTTGCCTCTTCTGTTGGATGCTCATATTTTTGACAGGGTCAATCGGCCTCCCTCACATTGTAGGGATTCGTCAATGGCCAAGTTTTTTCATGAAGTTTGGGCCTGCTCTCCCTTCGACCATCAACGTCTTAAATTTTTTTTTGTTTTCCTTCGCCGATTTTCCCTTTTCATGTTTTTCCTTAGCTCCGGCCAAGGTCTACAAGGAGGTCTAGAGCTTACGCGCCCTCGTTCCATAAGAGGAAGGCTATTGTGCCCTCAGTTTCTGCCCCTGTTTCGACCGCGACTGATCCTATCTTCGTTCCAGTTCCACATGTCTCTGCTTGCGAATTCGTTCCCACTTCGGGCGTGGGGACTTTGGCTTCCCCTCTATATTCTCTCATCGACGAGGACGATGAACCTTTGCCTAGTGATGGAGATCTCCTGACTCGAAAGAGGAGGTCCATAGATGTTGATGACAGAGTCACTCGGGCCGTTGATGCGACAGAAGGGGACTTTTCATTGCGTGAGACGACGACCATTCTTGTGGGAGATGATATTGAAATGAGTTTCAAGGTTCCGAGGTCGGTGGGAGCCGATGTGGATGTGTCTCTTCCTTCTGCGGTGATGGAGATTGAAGGGACAGTTGCTGATGTTCTTGACACTTCGCGGCGAGAGAAGGCATTGACCTCTCGAACAGCTGCAGATACCTCCTTGCCGGCCAATGGGAAGGGCAAAGGCATCGCTGAGAAGGGCGATGAGTCAGGTTTTGACGTTGATGAGGACGACCTAAGGATTATGGAAGAAGGGCTTACCCAACTTGAGATAAGGTTGGAGGGTCTACGAGGACTATTGCGATCCCTATGGATCGTGACCCGTTGAAGAACACCGAGGAGGTAGTCTCTACCCTCGGCCCTCTCTGTTCCGAGATAGAGGGTAACACCCTTACAGAAATAGATGATTGTGCTTTGTCGATGAGCATTGCTGGCCTTGCTCTTGGGTGAGTGTTTGTGCTTCGGCCTCTTTTCTCTCTTTTTTTGTTTGTTTTTCAAGGCGTCTTTAGTTCTGACTTCTTTCTTCTCTTTCCTTTATATGATTGTAGATGGTGATTTTGGAGATCGAAAGCGCCCGGAGTGAGAAGAGGCGTAAAGAATATTTGTGAAATTGAAAGATAAGTATTTTGAGTATCGTGGCAAGTATCGAGATCTCCGCCGAAGATTTCGCGAACGCGGCGATATGAAGGCCCTTCGGGATGAACTGAAAGAGAAGGATGATGAGCTGGTGGAG
>NW_017678053.1:0-2743 GCF_001879085.1 Nicotiana attenuata
ACAGGTCTACCAGCACTCCCGCCTGATCGGGAATGGCGTAGCCTTCCAATTTTGGAGTTTAGCATCTGGTCCCATGTAGAGCACCTCAGCGGTGCTAGTCCCTTCTCCCGGTCGGACCATGTGGGTTTCGCAGAGCATTTTCCTCATTGCCCCACGTATTTCCTCACTTTCTTCAGCCATGAAAATCTCATCATCTTCCTCTTTACCGTATTTAGGCTTGACAAAAGTTTCATACAAATGTACCATCTCATAATCAGCCATTTTCATTTTTTGGAAGAACACTTCTGCTTCCTCAGCACTCACAGGCTTCTTAGGCGGGAAACGCCTTCTGGTAGCATTGTTTATCTCCTCTACATTTGAATATTTCTCAACAGGGGGGTTTTCTGGCAGCTCTCCCAAGATCTCTTTACCCTTGTACGTAACCATCATCTGATGATAATTCCATGGTACCGCAGCAGGGCTCGTCATAGGCTTCTGTGGTACGCGTCCAACAACCACTAGCTCACTCAGCCAAGGTGGTTTGATTGTCCCCCGTACCACATAGGCTTGCTTGGGTATGTACATTTGTGTTCCTTTTTTCAAATCAGCTTTCTTTTCTGGTTCTGTCTTGGTGATTTTGCTCTTCTTTTCCCCTTTCTCTTGCTTCGGGGCCACCTTTGGCTTTCCTTCCGCATCAGCGATAGCAATTATAGCTTTTAATGCTGGATCAAATTCTCTGTCTTCACAGATCATCCCGATCAACGGCCCGTTATTGTGGGTTGGCAGTGGATTATTGGTCACATTTGGGGTGTCCTCATCCCTCAGTATTATTTTCCCTTGCTCTATTAAGTTTTCCACCGCTTGTTTCAGGGTCCAACAGTCATTTGTATGATGGCCTTCTGCCCCTGAATGGTATGCACACCTGACACCAGCTCTGTAGGCAGGCGATGCCGGGTTTTGTCTGTTCTGAGGGACCGGCTGCAGCAAATTCATTTGAACAAGCTTCGGGAACAAACTGGAGTATGGTTCACCGATTGGTGTAAAGTTCGGTCTTCTGGGTGGTTCCCGAGGACGGAAATTATTTTGTGGAGGATGGGGGTTATAGTAGTTTTGCTGAGGAGGCTGATTTCTTTGAAATGGAGCTTGGTTTCTATTGGCATGTGGCTGCGGCCGAGCAAAGGGTTGAGCATTCATGACCGCATACGGTTGAGGAGCATAAGCCATGTCATGGTGAGGGTAGTAATGTTGAGGGGTTCTCTCCGAAAACATGGGTCTAGGAGCCCGGTGTCTCCTTGCCCCTGAGGCTTCCATAACCGTTTCTTCTTTCTTATTACCTTTGGCCATTCCTCCAGACCCGCCTTGGATGGCTTGGGAGGTTGCCCTAATGGCCAACTGACTCAAGATTTTTCCTGTCTTCAGACCATTCTCCACCATTTCACCAATCTTAATCGCCTCTGCAAAAAGTTTGCCCATGGCCGACATCATGTTCTGAAAATAGTCCGCTTCCTGGGCCTGAAGAAATACAGTGACCATTTCTACCTCATCCATTGGAGGCTTCACTCTTGACGCCTGTTCACGCCATTTAATTGCATACTCACGGAAGTTTTCTGATAGTTTCTTCTTTAGATTTGCCAAAGAGTTCCTGTCTGGTGCGATGTCAATGTTGTACTGAAATTGTCGAACAAAGTCTCGGGCCAGATCATCCCAAATATACCAACGTGATACATCTTGATCCATGTACCATTCTGAAGCGATACCTACCAAGCTTTCTCCAAAATACGCCATCAAAAGCTCTTCTTTGCCACCGGCTCCCCGTAACTGATTGCAATACTTCTTTAAGTGAGCAATAGGGTCACCGTGTCCGTCATACTTCTCAAATTTTGGAGTCTTGAACCCTAACGGCAAATGAACATGCGGGAACATACATAGATCCGTGTATGAGACACTCTTTTGCCCGCTTAATCCTTGCATGTTTTTCAGGCTCTGCTCGAGGCTCCTCATTCTCTTTGCCATTTCATCCTGTTCTGTGTCTTTGGGGTTTTTGTCTTGCCCTGGCGTAAGCTCGTATGGGGGTGGCTGAGAGTAATTGTATACGGGATACTGGGGAGGATCTGATGGGAAGGCGGGGTTTTGGAATGTGAATGCTGAAGGATCAAAAGCAGGCCTTGGCAGCGAAGGCTGTGTGGTGGTAGGACACGGTGGAGCAGTGACGATGTTAGGAACCATTCCTGTTGGGAATACCTGGGGACGGACCTCAGAAGGTGTTCCAACGAAGTGGGTAGTCATGGTAGGTTGTCCAAAAGGGGTAGGAGGGTGACTGATAGGGACAGTGGTAGCACCTCCAGCTCTGGGGAATAATTCTGGGAATCCGGGAATATTGCTTGGAGGTTCCTTTCCATTGTTCCAAGCATCCCACATTTCCATCAATCGCAAGCGCAAGATTCGATTCTCTTCAGCTATAAAAGATTCAGAGACCGGGACCCCCGAGATGGGGCTATCTTCAGAAATGGGGACTGCGGGCAAAGTCATTTCTGTAGACATTTCCACACTTCCTTTTGATCTGGTAAAGTATTGATGCGATGCCAGCTTACCACAACCAACCACCGTTTCTAAAAGCTAGGCTGGAGTTGAGCAACACACGGTTAGTTTGAAACAAACAACAGATAGGTAATCGCACATTGAGGTGTGATGCACCTATACAGTTAAACAGATGTCTACATGTTTGCACTGGTTGCGTGTGTCATCCCGGCTTTCTTTTCTTTTG
>NW_017678053.1:5696-7593 GCF_001879085.1 Nicotiana attenuata
TTAAGGCTGTTCCTGCAAACCATTTGAAAATGACTCAGGGTGGCTATTCTTGCAAAAACGGCCTTCCGGCGTCCTTTTGGGGACATTCGGCTTATTTTGTAAAACAAGAGTGGCATCACCCAATGTATTTGACAAAAATTAAATTTTTTGGTATTTTGGCTATCTTTGCAAAAAGGGTGGTTGGACCCGATGAGGGTTGCCTACGTATCTCACATCCGGCGAGAATCAAACCGGCGTAGTTCGGGCAGATTTGCCAAAATCCAGCTATTTTAAATAACAATTGTTCTTTCTATTTTCCAAATATATTTTTTCATTTTTTTCAAAAAATCCGGCAGCATTTCGGTACTATTTGGGCATTTGGTTTCTCACAACAAATGGTTACCCTCCTTTAGTCCTAACACTGCTTATTTTAATAATTCACTCATTTAGACAAACCGGTCAACATGCAAATCCGAGCAAATAAATGCGCAAGTAGCACATAAGATGCATCAGGATGGTCAATTTGTTTCAGGTCACCTGTCCTAGACGGACCCAACCCCTGTGTTGAGTCCCCTAAGTCAAATGCACATGATGCAAACAAACGTCCTACTAGGGATCCGGCATGTGGTTTTGTTCTTCTAGGCTTAACCCTAGGTTTATTGGTCTAGACCTGGCTTACCCGAGCGGACAACTCGAGCCGAGGGGGAGGCAGCGTACCGGGGATACAGAAGCTCCGTCGGCTTTGCAACTTATCCAAACCTCGTTCTAAATGGGAAAAGACTCTAAACAGAAGAGAAGCTACACGAAGTGCACCCTTCTCCATGATGTAGATGACTCAGAAAGAGGAAGGGAATCGCGACAGTTTATATATACAATTTCAACAAATATCAAAGCGGTAAAACATTTAGCACATATGGCATGGAACATGTAGAAAAATCAAATAAAGCCAAATATAACAATTGTACTAAGCTCGAATTCTTGAACCCTGAACCGAAATTCTGGGTTTGTTTCCCCAGCAGAGTCGCCAGAGCTGTCACACCTCTTTTTTACACACCCACCCCGAAGGATAAATGTATAAGGGAGTTTTTCCATTTAAAGTGACATCATTCGAAATGGGATTATTTATTTATTTTTAGAGTCGCCACTTGGGATAAGATTGGCTTTTGGTGTCCCAAGTCACCGGTTTAATTTAAATCCCAAATCGAGGAAAAATTCGACTTCCCAATTGGAGTCTGCGAACCAGAAATTCTGAATAAGGAATTCTGTTGACCCGAGGGAAGGTGTTAGGCACCCTCGGATCCCGTGGTTCTAGCACGGTCGCTTAAATTATTATAAATGGCTAAAATCTGATTTTTATACACGTTTAAACCTATAGTGCAATTTTTCAAGATTATTTGCCGCTTTTAATTTTTTTTTACGAAAGTGAACGCCGTTTAAGAGCGTGCCTTTGGATCACGTCACATGAAATGCACCCGGATCCTCAACACCTCTTATTCAACGTTTTAGGATTTGGATTTAGGTTGCGCGAAATGCGTACCCGTATTTAAGAAGGTAAACTTATTAAAACGTGCCTATAGCGACTAGCGGATTATCATCTTTGCAGGGAAAACCGTGAAATTCGCTAAACGGCACGTCCCGAATTCTAAGCATGTTATTATAAGCAACTAATGAGGGCCTCGCTATCTATGCAATTTTATTTAGCGAGGTTCATCTCGTTTTATTATTTTATGGCTAACCTAAAGTAGACTAAGATTTTCTATTCATTTCCGTCTTTAAAGGGGCCTAATTAATTCACATTTATAAATGCGGGTCTCGAATTCAAGTCCGAATTCAAACAAAAGGGGAAACCCTCTTAATTCGAACCCGCCACCTAATTCGAAACCTAAATTTTATTTGCAAATTATTCCCCGTATTCCTA
>NW_017678053.1:10465-16435 GCF_001879085.1 Nicotiana attenuata
AGGTGATGACCCTTTGACCCTTTGGGTCGTCACACGTGATTGAGGAGACGTTTCACATTTTTGTCATTTTTGACACGACGTATCGGGGAAGGAATCGGGGAGCTCATGTCGTTTCTCGTCAACTTAGTCTCCGATAAACGAGGGGACTATCTGTATACGGGTAAAATCGGTCTCGTGGTACACCCCGATCTTCGACATGATAAGCCAAGCTCGTTATATGACAGCAAGGGGGCCAAGACCGAGGTAGAGGTCTCACCGATTTGGAGTCCGGGATTGTGATTCATAGTATAAATACATGTCGTATATGTCTTGCAAATCATGTGTAGTATAATTAATTTTCAAACTTGAGTTGTGTTTTGATTCTGATTCTTCTATTTAAAAGTGAATTCACTTACAGCTTTTGATTGATGGGTATACTATGGCTAAAAATGCAAAAAGGTAGATAGGCCCAGCTAGTAAACCTCTGCAACTGGGCCCGCCTAATATGAGCCCAATGTGGGCCAGACCTGGTTAAAAAACTCGGCTTGTGCAAAGGCCCCTGAGGTCCTTTTATAATGGGCCTAAATCGTGAGCCCAAATACAGCTTTCAAAGCTGATTTGTTTAAGTAGTGGGCCCATTGGTGGCCTAAAACAACTGTTCGAGAGTAATTCGAAATCCTAGCCTTAAGTTAAGAAAATTCTTAGTTTGAACTTCAATTAGGATCCTTAGCCTTATTTAAATAAACTCCCTTTGTTAAGATAAGTTGAGGCGTGCCATGCCAAACAAAACCTATAATTCATGGCCCTCATAAGATTAGATCAAGAACTAATATTTATAGAAAAAGGTTTGAGGTGTGCCATAAATAAAATGAATCATCCATGGCCCTCACAAATGTTGCTATTAAAAAATTAAATCTTCGTAGTTGCTTTAGGTGCGTTATTTAAATAATTCATCATAGCTACGGGTACGGCTCCTGTGACGTAGTTGTGATTTTTAATTACTAAAATCCGGGTGTACATTTCATGTGACCCAACATCAATTTTCAACAATGTTAAATAAAACGTGTCGCGAACCACGGGTGCATTTCATGTAACGTGGTTTAAGACGTGTTTTAAATAGCATTGAATTTTCCTAAAAGTAAAAGCGGTTTTAAAAGTTGTAAAAATGCACAATAGGTTTAAAACATGTAGTAAATCAGATAATAGTCCAATTTTAACAGTTTAAGCGACCGTGCTAGAACCACGGAACCCGGGAATGCCTAACACGTTCTCCCGGGTTAACAGAATTCCTTATCTAGAATTTCTGGTTTTGCAGACTTTTAAATAAAGTCGAAATTTCCTCGATTTGGGATTTTAAAATAAATCGGTGACTTGGGACACCAAATAAACTATTCCAAGTGGCGACTCTCATAAATAAATAAAAATAATCCCATTTCGAATAATGTCACTTCAATTGGAAAAACTCCCTTGTACCCCCTCTCGGGGTGGTAAAAAAAGAGGTGTGACAACACATGCTTCACTCGAGATTTATTTGTGAGTACAGATATTACTAGTGCATCATTTGGGGGATGCACGATCCATTCCGCGTCCTCGTCGTTGAAAGACAAGGTTCTTTTTAGCATGTAATCCCGATTCTATTTTTCCCTTGTGACGGATACTTTGGTGCGCTTTAACATCAGCCCCTAGGGAACATCAAACCCCACTGATGATCATGTTAATGACGTACTGAGGTTCTTCCTGCTCAGCCTGTTTATAAGAATCTCTATTCCTGAAATGATTCTTGGCCCGGTCGCTCCGGAACTCTCGTAGATGCCCGTTGTTGAATAGCCGGGCTACTTCCTCTATTAATTGTCGGCAATCCTCTGTTCTGTGGCCGTGAGTGCCATGATATTTTACACATTAGGTTAGGATCCCTTTGGACTCGATCGGGCTTTAAAGGTCGAGGCCATTTGGTGTGATTGATGCATCCGATGCCAGATACAATGGCATCAGCGATGATGTTAAAGTTGTACTCCGATAACCTCGGCGCTTCCTTAATCCCGATAGGCCCGTCGAAACCGTTTTTACTCATGAGTCCCTGGTTGTTTTGACCACCATAACTCCTCCTTACACTTCTCATAGGGTTTCGCCTAGACCCACTACGTCTTCGGTCACCATTTTATGGCCGATATCGATCCCTATCTGATCTTGGTTCACGATCAATGTCTCTTTTGACTATGTCGATGGTTCTGACTCAATAAACGGACCCGCTAGGAGGAACAAGTTGATCATCTTCAACTATGATTTTTTGTTGATACCGATCATCTTCAAGTGATGTGAAGCCAACGAGCTTCGAACATTGAGTCCCTAGGTGAAGGCCTGAACAGACCAATCGTCTACGAACGGAGGCAGGTCTATCCGTTCAATTTGAAACCGGGATACGAGTTCTACGATCATCTCATTATCCTTCTATTTCACTTTGAAAGGTCTGATTCCTGGTCTCGACCTTGATAGCCCCGACGTGTGCTTTTACAAAGGAATCTGCAAGCATAGCAAACAAGTCAATAGAATTAGGAGGCAGGTTGTGATACCATATTATAGCTCCCTTCGACAAAGTTTCCCCAAACATTTTCTGGAGGACAGAATCAGTCTCATCATCCTCCAGGTCGTTCCCTTTGATGGAGTATATGTAGGAGGTCACATGCTAATTTGGCCAAAGTGTAAGAGAGGCAGAGTAGCATATGGGTTCTGTGACAGGATAGTTGCACGCTTTGAGGAAAAGGTAGAGTGAATTGGGATTCATGATGATCAATGACTAGGTCTACGGACTTAATTTTGAATAATGGCTGTTATACGGCGGGAGATTTGATGTGATAGAAAGGAGTTGCTTGATATGAAGAAGGATACAACGTGATTTTGGGTCGGAATGTGTTGTTCACCTTTAGTTGATGTCCATGATGAGTGAACGGACTTGTACATCTCGTGAATGAGCACAGGCTCACGATGGGTTACTGATTTTGTAGAGATTGTACTCAGCGCAGCATCGTTGGAAGAGGTCGGCAGGTAGTCTCCACAGGTGGGATATCTCCTGTGAGCAGGTCAGCGGTCGCGTGGTTTATGAAGCTTCTACGAAGAATTCTACTGGCTATCCGGTAAGAGGTCGAATATGTAAATGTGGTTAGTGATTCAGAGTGTTCATGAAATGCTAACAAAAACATTTCGAGAAATTTGGCAGGTTGATTGGGCAAGACCATGTCAACGATGAAGAAAGAATCTTTGTAGGTTCTAGGTTTATGCAATGGTAGCTTCAAGCTAAGTGGGAGAGCCCCAATACATATGAATTGGATTGCATGGTTGTCTACTTGTGATGTTTCTGGTTATTGGCATATCGGTGGGTTATTACGCCTAAGGAAAGGTAACATCAGTGGTAATTTGAGCAACGAATCTGAGGAATGTGTGTTATAATTGGCCTTATCGATTCATGTTCAGGCTTTGGGAAGACTCAAGATTTATGCTTCGTATAGAGGTGAGTTACAAGGAAGGTGATTCGGCGGGGTGCTTCTTTGAGAGGGTGTTCATGTGATAGCAGAGCCTTGGAGTGGATTATAATTGGACCAAGTCAGAGTGGGTGACTCAGAACAACGGTCCTAGTGGATTCAAAAGTTTAAAATGTGGTGCCTGGGAATTTCAAGTCCATAGTATGGTTGAGTATCGAGCTTTTGCAGCGGATTATGAAAAGGGGCTTGGAGTGTTCTGTGTTATCTCCGATATGCGGTGTAATATGAGAGGAATGGGAGAATATAACTTTGGATTCATAGAGGAATTATCAGAATGGGTGTACCAGTTGAATACGCGAATATGCGCACAAAGAGGGTATGAAATGGTTCGTGGGTTTTGAGATAATATGGTCTCGTGAAATGGGGTCACTCAGGACGAGTGCGGATTGAGTTCGCTATATTTGAATGGAGCTATTATTATTCCTAAGGCAAGTCCAGGGTAAATTAGGAGAAGTCGAATCGATTAGCAATGGTTGAATCAGCATAATGATGGCAAGAGCAGCTTATTCAGCGTGTTAAGTTACTCATGTGATTTGTGACGGTACGCGCGAGGTTTGACGGTCGCCGTAATTAATTTTATTTGGAGGCTTTCGAGTATTGTGGCCTGTTATGTGCAGATGATCCCAGAAGAGTTATGGTGGTTTAGACCACTACTTGAGGTTGGTATTTTCTGTGGATATGAGGACTCAATCACGTGTTGCAATGGTTCTCCTAAAATGAGTTAAGTGAGAGGATTCTATATGATGAAGTGCTTAATCTATTAGTGGTTAAGTGGTTATGATGAAATTCTTGTAAAACTGCGTATTGGCATAATTAGGTGCAGTGGGAAGCATGGAAATTTACAAGGTAAGGATCAAGGTTACCATTTGGTGTTGGCAGGAATATCACGAGCTCGGATGAGCGAGAAAGGACTCAGATGGTTAGAGTCAGCTAGTATTGTTTTTGGCATCACCTAAGATCGGTGTCCGGTGTGAGAGGCTTTGCATACTGATTGCGGATTCTTGAATTTGCTTTACAGCATTTGTGTGGCTGGTAGTATGGATGTGCAGACTCGTTGTCTGGTGCGGAAGATCGGGGGAGAGTGTCCCACGGAGAGATTGTATTAGTGTGACAGGTAGTCACTTAAATGATTAAAGATTGAAACCAAGTATGGAGATTGTGCTACTATCGCTAATGAGAGAATTTATTCCTGAAGGGCTCTCGATTTGTTTGGTTGTGGACTATGGAAGTGTGTTCCGGATTTGATGGATGTTCTTGTATGTCATGGGAAAAGGCTTATTGTGAATCCTTGAAAGGTTACTAGCATAGTGCGCTACGATCAGAATCGGCTTGAGGTCTGTGGATGGATCTAAATGTGAATGCGGG
This sequence comes from Nicotiana attenuata, assembly GCF_001879085.1. NCBI lineage: Eukaryota > Viridiplantae > Streptophyta > Magnoliopsida > Solanales > Solanaceae > Nicotiana > Nicotiana attenuata. Next base: position 15,346 of record NW_017678053.1, read on the forward strand.
TTCTATATATCAAGCCGGATGTATTCATTTCAGCATAGTGCTCCTTATGGAGGTGTATTCGGACGTTAGATGTTGTTTTGTCGTCGGCTATTAATACTATATTGCGCCATGTGAGTTGTGAAACGTCTTGATAAATTTCATATGTGTTAAGGTGCCGCGTAGCGAGAGTGTTATTTGAGCAGGATGGCTCTCGAGATTCAGATCATATATCGCACCTTAGTTATGCTTGAGTTTTGTAGCGTATGGCGCTNCCATTTTCAACCAAACTTTACAGATATCGCTTAAACCATATATAAGACTTGTACCGGGCGTCGGAACCAAAATATGAGCCCGATACCACAGTCTTTTAATCAAATTTCATTTCCAATTTCCTTAATAATTAAAGAAAAATAATTTCACAGAAAAATTCATTACTCGGGATCTAGACCTCGGAATTCGACTCCGGGCATATGCCCGAGTCCCATATTTTTCTACGGACCCTTTATGTCTGAATCGGGTTTTGGATGACCTGGGAGCATTTCGGCACCTATTGTGGAAGTTAGCATTTTGGAAGAATTTCATAAATTTGTGTTGATGTGCATTTCAAAGTTATCAATGTCCGTTTTGGTGATTCTGGTGATGGGAGCGCCGGAAGTGGATTCGGAGGTCCATAGGTCATTTTGGGGTCATTTGGCGTAAGTTAGAAATTTGAAGGTTCTTGAGGAGTTTGACCGGAATTGGACTTTTTGATATCGGGGTCGGATTCTGATTTCGGAAGTTGGATTAGGTCCGCTGTTTCAAATGTGACTTGTGTGCAAAATTTGAGGTCAATCGGACGTGATTTGATAGGTTTCGGCATCGAATGTGGAAGTTGGAAGTTCTAAAGTTCATTAAGCTTGAATTGGGATGAGATTCATGATTTTGATGTTGTATGATCTGATTTGAGGCCTCGATCAGGTCCGTGTTATGTTATGGGACTGATTTGTGTGATTGGACGGGGTCCCAGTGGCCTCGGGTGTGTTTCAGAGGTTGTTGGGTTGGTATCGCGTCTCTTGTTTGTATGTTTCGTACGCTAGTCGTTTTCGTTTTACGGTCGTACGTAAAAGGGGTC
>NW_017678053.1:18424-24718 GCF_001879085.1 Nicotiana attenuata
ATTGCTCAGCTACAAAGTCAACTAAAAAAACTCCAAAGCACAGCAGCACCGTAAAATGGCTCCTCGAGTCGAGCAGGCACCAGAGAGATCGAGTAACAATGGGTCAGCAGCAGAACCCCGCTATTATGAAGATGCTCGAGGACCTCACCAAAAGGATTGAATCAGGAGAAAAGAAGATAGAGGCTAACGATAAAAAGGTGGAGACTTATAACTCGAGGGTTGATCAGATCCCGAGCGCACCCCCGATTCTGAAGGTTGTAGATTCAAAGAAGTTCGTATAGAAACCATTCCCATCAAGTGCGGCTCCGAAGCCCATCCCGAAGAAATTCAAAATGCCCGATGTCCCGAAGTATAACAGGACCACGGACCCCAATGAGCACATTACCGCTTATAATTGTGCTGTAAAAGGGAATGACTTAAAGGATGATGAAATTAAGTCGTCTTGTTGAAGAAATTTGGAGAAACATTGTCAAAGGGGGACTATGATGTGGTATCATAACCTACCCCCGAATTCAATAGATTCAATTGCCATGCTGGCAGACTCTTTTGTGAGGGCACACGTTGGTGCCATCAAGGTCGCCACCGGAAGTCCGATGTCTTCAAAATCAAATAGAGAGAAAACGAGATGCTAAGGGAATTTGTATCTCGCTTCAGATGGAGCGAATGGAATTACCACCAGTCTCCAAAGACTGGGCAGTACAGGCCTTCACTCAGGGCTTGAACGAACGAAGCTTGGTAGCTTTGAAGCAGCTAAACAAAATTTGATCGAATATCCCGCCGTGACCTGGGCGGATGTGCACAACAGGTATCAATCAAAGATTAGGGTCGAAGACGACCAATTAGGAGCTCCCTCGGGCTCAGTATATCCTAGCAGGCTCTTACCAAAGGAACAAAGGTTTACAGAAAGGGAGTCGAGACCAATCATGGAAAGATACCAGCCGTATGTAGAAGATCGAAGAAACACCCTGAGGCGTAATGCACCTCGAGGCGATCAAAGGACAAATCGAAGTCAAAGTTCCAGGGGACTCATGAGTAAAGCCGGGTTCGATAGGCACACTGGGCCGGTAGAGGCACCCTGGTTATCTGAGTACAACTTCAACGTCGATGTCTCGGACATCGTATCGGCCATAGGTAAGATCAAAGATACCAAGTGGCCAAAACTCATACTGTAAGATCCTTCACAGAGGAACCCTAACTTGGTATGAAAATATCACGGAACTCACGGTTATAGGATCGAGGATTGCAGACAGCTTCAAGAAGAGGTAGCCCGACTGATCAGCGAAGGGCACCTTCGAGAGTTCCTCAGCGACCGAGCTAAAAACCAATTTCGGGAAAGAGAGGCGAATAGGAAGAACGAACCAGAAGAACCACAACACGTCATCCATATGATCAATGGAGGAGTCGACGCCCCACAGGGACCCGTTGTCAAGCGGACGAAAATATACATCACCAGGGAAAAGCGAACTCGGAGTTACATACCAGAGGATGCTCTCACATTCAGCGAAGAGGACATCGAGACCTTGTCTCAGCCTTATAATGACGCACTGGTAATTTTATTTCTTTTGAATAAATTTCAAATTAAACGTGTGCTCGTGGATCCAGGTAGCTCGGCCAACATAATCAGGTCGAGGGTGGTGGAGCATCTCGAACTGCTCGACCAGATTGTACCCGCCTCTTGAGTCCTCAATGGATTCAACATGGCGAGCGAGACAACAAAAGGGGAGATCATCCTCTCGGTCAACGTGGCCGGTACAATCCAAGATACCAAGTTTCATGTCATCGAAGATGACATGAGATACAATGCCTTACTTGGAAGGCCGTGGATACACAGTATGAGGGCAGTGCCATCAACCCTTCATCAAATGATGAAATTTCCAACCAAGGATAGAGTAAAAGTAGTGTACGGGGAGTAACATGCAGCAAGAGAGATGTTCGCAGTGCACGACATGGCACCGACATCGACGCCCTCTACATCGAAGAAGCAAAAGACAAGCAAACAGCCAAGTAGCAACCACAACCGACATTCTCGGCTACACCCGAATGAGTGAATAAAGGACGGTGCCGCGTCCTCGGAGCAAGCAATTGAAACGTATCAAGGCTCGAACGCTATCATTGCTAAGGTACAACCCTCTCCCTTTTCATTTATGTTTTATACTAACTTATTGCAGGTGTTCGATTGAGAGGAATCAAAGCACCCTCCAGCTCGAAGACCTTGGGTTTTAAAGCATGCGTTGTGCTCTTTTTCCCTTAGATCGGGGTTTATCCCAAACGGGTTTTACCGGCGAGGTTTTTAACGAGGCAACATCCATATTCTACCTAAGGAGAACTCATCAAGTATTCAAGGCTTCTCTTCGGTCAACCTCAAATACTGGGGGGCATCACCCCGGGAGGTCACCTCTTGGAAGAAATCAAACTATGCCTAGGAGGACCTCGATAGGAGAATGTTGTATTGGGCCAAACGGTCAAATGAACCGTGTCCATGTAGAATATCGAGCCTCCAAAGGCAAAACACATGTACGCATATATCAAGTAATTGAGGAAGCTTCTTTGCTTATCAAAACACTTTGTGCCTCGAAGAAGTTCACTACTTTCTCATAAGACGGCTCAAGGGCCAAAAACTCTCAAACACTCGGGGACTGTCATCGACAGTCAGCTCATCGAGCCATCGAAAACTTGAATTCGTAAGACCTCGATCAGGAAACTTCGAGCTCGTAAGCCCTCAGTGAGGCAACATCAAATTTGTAAGACCTCAACGAGGCATGCCCAAACTTATAAGACCTTAAAAAGGCATAACCCCGATAGTAAGGCCAAGGCTATATATCCGAACTTGTAAGACCCCTAAAAAGGCATACCCTCGATATAGACGCCGAGGTCATCTCACTCGGGTACTAAAGGCTACGGCCGAACATAAAGACTACGGTCATATCAAAAGGCTCCGACCGAATTAACGCGGCTCGGAGACGTCCAACCGCCACTATAAAATTAAAGGCCTTCAAATACTTCAAAAAGAACCGGTTAATCAGGCTACCCCCGGCATAAGCAAAGGAGCTTCGATCATATTAGCTCCAAACAATGAAAAGGCTTCGAGACAATCAGCCTTCAGCAAAAAGGCTTCGAAAAATCAGCCTTCAAGAGAACCTCCCGAGGTACTCAATTATCGTCACATATCGACTCATAATCGAGGTTCTTATTTGAGCTGTCGAAGAGTCAGACAAACACAAAACATGACAAAGCATAATCAAAACTTCAAAATCTTCAGCCGAAATGGGGGAAAACTATAGCAAAATTAGAGGTCGAATCGACCCAACCTAAAAAAAGCCTCAGGGCCAACATAAAGAGCCTCAAGGCCAACATAAAGAGCCTTAGAGCCAATCTAAAGAGCCTCAGGGCCGATCCACGGAGCCTCAGGGCCGAGCTAAAGAGCCTAAGGGCCAATATGTTGAAAACCTAAGGGTCAATGAGCCCGAGTCAAAACTTGGTTCGAGGATCGAGCCCTAAATGGTCAAATATTATCAATTACTCATCAAGCACAACCTAAGGGTTCTTATCTTAAAGTCCAACATATCGGACTAATTATCGACAAGCATCAAAACTCAAAACATAAACAGAGACACAAGCAAGTGGAAATTTATATAAAGGGAAAACCAAAGGGTTCCTTTTTTATTATAAATAATGGTACAAAGATACATTTACAACACTCCCACAGGGAGCCCTATACAAAGAACAAGAAAGAAAAACCTAGTCTACCCTCGGGAACTTAGCCTTTCCCCCTCGGGGACTATGTCTTAATCGGCTCCCTCGGGACCAGCTCCCTCACCGGCCTCCTCCTCGTTGTCTTCAGCATCAAAAATGAGGAACTTGGCGTCGAACTCATCCGCCTTGGCCTGCTCTATCTCCTCCGAGAGATTGAAGCCCTTACCATGAATCTCCTCGAGAGTTTCCCTCTGGGATCTGTATCGGACATATTCATTGCTTCTCCTATCTCGATCGTAATCCCCCCTCAACTTCGTACGAGCTTCAACAACATCTTTCAGATAGATCACCACCTTCTTATCGGCCTTTGTCGGACCTCTTCGGCTTCGGCTCGAGCGTCCACAACTCCGGCCTTCATCTTCAAAATATCTGTTTCAAGCTTAGCAATCCTGCTCGTCCGGACAAAGTTGCTTTCTCGAGCATTACAAAGTTGTATCTTGAGGGCAGAGGCCTTAGACAAAGCATTCTTTCGTCGCAAATAGAGCATCTATCTGTGCCTTCAATTCGTTGCATTCAGAATTAACCTGGTTGGCTTCGCCCCGAAGGTGTTCCAGCATCTCTGTCTTTCTCTGCAACTGAGATTCCGAAACATTAGTTTTCGAAGATGGGAGAAGAAGCCTGTATTCCCTCAAAATAGAGGTTACCTGTTTCTCGAGGTTGCCTTCGTAATCATAACTTCGGTTCAACTCCGATCGAAGATGTATCAGCTCTCTTGTCTTCTTATCACAAAGAAGCCTAAGAGATTTGTCCCCATTCAAGGCTTTATGCAACTTAGCCTCACAGCGAAGCAGCTCAGACTTGAGCTTATCGAAGGCCTATGAGAAAGAAGGTTCAGTTAAAAAGAAGAAAGTATGAAGTTAGAAAAGTAATAATGACTTCAAAACTCACCATAGAGCAGAGTCGCTGAGCTTCCTCGAAGGTCGATTTCGCATCTACCGGCTCGGTCTCACCGGCCCCGATAGAGCAACTCGAGGTACTCTGATTAGGAGGAGATACGTTGAAGCCCATTTCCATCGGAGCACTTCCCGACGTTTGAGAACCAGCTGCCAAATCAGGTAATGAAGGACCTTCGCCCCTCCTCTCTTGTGGAACCTCTCCCTCGGGACTAGGGACCACGAGACCAGCGGGCTCAACAGTCTCGGGAGGTCTCCTGGTTCGAGCCATCAATGTAGAATCATCCTCTCCAGGTGCATTAATGTCCACAGAACAACCGATAAATATGAGATCTTNCTCTTTCTTTTATTATCCTTCCTTGTCTCAGAAGTCGAAGGTCCTTCCTCCTCCTTAAAAGGGGACGGTCTCACCTCAGAAAACCCACCAATGCCTATAACAAAGAAATTAATGTACATAAAGGAAAGTACTCCTCGAGAGAAGGACTACATAGCACGTACCATGGTGCTTAGCCTCCCATTTGCCCTTTGACAAATCTCGCCACTTGTGCTCGTCATAAGTCGAAGAGGCCACCAGTTTGTGGGCCCAATCCGCAAGATTGGGGACCTTATTTGGCATCCACGGGATCGCTGCGGAAAAGGAAAGAAAACATCCTTACGGAGTCTGGCTCCACCGAGAACAAAAATAATAGAGTACAGTATATCACTTACGCTTGAAATTCCATTTCTCGGGAAACGGCAGGAACTCTGCAGGAATAATATCAACAGTCCTCACTTGAACAAACCGACTCATCCACCCTTGATCCCTGTCCTCGTCATCACTAGCAATAGAAGGCTTGGTGGATCGGCGTCGTAGGGTATGTTGATACCCAATTTTTCCCTCATATATTTCAAAATGCATATATACTTCTTTCAAAATAGTGCATGAGCATCAACCAGTATTTTTCCATAATTTTCTGCATTTTTTAAAAGGATTTTAATTAATTTATTCTAGCATTTTATTATATAAGTAATTACTAATTGCATTACAAATGATTTTATAATAATTTTATGGTTTAATTTTATTATTTATATTTATACCAAGCTTTAATTATATCATGAATAGCCACATTTACATTTTTTGGGTTATAATTGCAATAACTTTGCAATAATAGCCTATGTATGCATCATTACTTTATTTCACCAGAAAATAGCTTTTTATAATTTTATACTATTAAGTAATTTTTTTAAATCATTTTTACTCATAAAAATCATTTTTAATAATTTAATAATTATTTTTAAAATTATTTATCGAATTAATTGAGTATTTAAAAAATAGCCCTTTTGATTTTTGTTTTAATTCCGGACCTAGCCCAAATCCTGCCCTTAGCCCAATTAAAAATACCCAGGCCCAATTCCTCATCTAACCCACCCCATCCTTTAACTAATCCTGGCCCTTGATCTCAAGAGATCAACGGTCCAGGGTATAGTTTCCTTCTTTAATTAAGCCAACCCCCCAAAACCCTACCACACTTTTCATTTTCGCCATCTTCGTTCTCCTTACCTATCCTCTTCTCTGTAAAGCACTCCCCCTAACCCTAGCCGCCGTCACCGGAAAAACCCCCGTTCCATGGGATTTCTCTGTAATTTCCGGCCCCTACCGGCCTCTCAC
>NW_017678054.1:0-16664 GCF_001879085.1 Nicotiana attenuata
ATAATCCTGTGCCTTCATCTTCTTCAAAAATTCTTCTGCCTCTTCTTCAGTTACAACTTTCTTCACTGATATTGGATTATCTTTGGTGAGTTTAGCCTTTCTCAGCTCGTCAGGAGCAAAACATCTTCCTGAGCGAGTCAATCCATGGGTTTCACAAACTTCTTCCTTAACTTCCTTTCCCTGATACATCAGTGTCACTCGGCCGTAATTCCATGGGACGGCCTTTCACTGATTACTGGTAGCTGAGTCACTGGCTTGATGACAACCGGCTCTATGCGAGCCCCTTTTACAATCACAGCGGGCTTGACAGCTGCCCCAGACACTACCACTTTAACTGGTTCTTATTTTTCTGCAACACTGCTCAAAAGCTCTTTCTTCATCACTACAACTGGTTTGCCAACTATTTCTCCTACCTTGATCGATGCTCTCTCCTTTGCTAGTTTCTCATTTGATCTATCCTCACTAGCCCTGATCATCATTACGGTTTGTGACGGCTTCTTATGCTCTCCCTTTTGGATTAGCTCGATCATGTGGGTCTCGTGATGAGTTGGTAATGGATTTTGGGTGATGTTAGGCGTTTCTGGGGCTTGTACTTCAATTCGGCGGGTATCAATGAGCTCTTGGATGGCCGTTTTCAAGTGCCAACATTTTTCTGTGTCATGTCCTGGTGCACCTGAGCAATACTCACAACTCACAGAGTGGTCCAGATTCCTTGGGGGAGGATTTGGCAATTTGGGTTCAATTGGATTCAGCATGCCCAACTGTCTCAATCTGTGGTACAAGCTAGTGTAAGATTCACCCAAGGGAGTGAAAGTCTTCTTCTTTTGCAGCCTATCATTCTTAAATGCGGGGTTAGGTCGAAAACCGGTTCCAGTGGGATTTCTGTTGGTTCTTGGGGGTGGGTAGGTGTTTTGAGCTGAGTAAGTATTTTGTGGGGTGGGTGTGCGCCATTGTGCATGGGTAGGAGGTTGGGGGTATGTTTGGGCATGGTGGACAGAGAAATAGGGAGCAGGAGGTAGGTAATAATGCTGCAGTGGGCCATATGGGGTGTGTGGGTAGGTTTGGGGGTGAGGGCGAGGTTGGTGATAATATGGTGATGGACCTCTGGACCAAGCTCTCGATTCCACTACTGCAACCTCTTCTTTCTTCTTCTTTCCCAATATTCCTCCAGTGCCGCTCTGAATAGCCTGAGTAGTTGCTTTGATTGCTGAATAGCTCATAATCTTGTTAGACTTGAGACCTTCTTCCACCATACTTCCCATTTTTACGACCTCATTGAAAGTTTTTCCACTGCTGACACCAGATGCCCATAATAGGTCGGCTCCAAAGCCTGTAGGAAATAATCAACCATCTCGTTCTCTTTCATTGGAGGATCGACTCTTGCCGCCTGCTCTCTCCACCGAAAACCATACTCTCTGAAGCTTTCTCCGGGCTTCTTCTCAATTTTAGTTAGTGACAGACGGTCCGGGACAATTTCGAGATTGTACTGAAAATGACATGCAAATGCTTGAGCTAGGTCGTCCCAAGTGTACCATCGGGCATGGTCCTGTCGTGTGTACCACTCCAAAGCTTCTCCACTTATACTTTGACTAAAGTAAGCCATCAATAACTCGTCCCTTCCTCCAGCTCCTCTCATCTTGCTACAGAACCCCCTTAGGTAGGCCACTGGATCACCATGGCCATCGTATAGGTCAAACTTGGGCAGCTTGAATCCTGCTGGCAACTGGACATCGGGAAACAAGCACAAGTCCTTGTAGGCTACACTCACTTGTCCTCCGAGCCCTTGCATATTTTGTAATGACTGTTCTAAGCTCTTAACCTTCCGTATCATCTCTTCTTGCTCAGGGTTTTTTGGAGGCTTTTCTTCTTCAGCTGAGAGATCAAGGCGGGGAGTGTAAGGGCATGGCTCTGGTGGTTTGAAAGTGGCTTCGGGTGGGTAATATTGGTTATCATGGGTTTGGAACAAAGGTTTGCTAGAAGACCTGTGTAGTGTGGCAGGTGGGGGAGCCACGAACACATGAGTAATTGGTGGTGGAGGGCATGGGATTTGTTTGGGTGGTGGAGGTGGTGGTGTTTGAGAGGTGGTTCCGTAGTACTGCTGGTAAGTAGGGAAAGTAGGAGATGAACTCACTGTGGGAGGATCTTGAGGCTGAGCTAGTGGTGGGAGGTAGGTGGGGTTAGCAGGATAGGCTGGTGGTGGATGTCCCTTCGACCAGGCCTGGTACATCTCGGCCATTTGTTGCTTCAGTTTATACATCTCCTCCTTCATTGCATTAACGTCCACTACTTCCTCCTCCCTAGATGGGTCGACAATGCTTGCTTCCAATTTCTGGTTGACCATGTTTGACTTGTCCTTAGAGCGGGTATTGTAGAGATGGGTTACCAGAATGCCAGTCAACTTAACCACTTGCCTGGACTCATTAACAACAACTTTGTTAGCGGTTAGGGCATTAACAGATAGATATCCGCACATTAGGGAGTGAATGCACCTAAGTAGTTAACCATTTCTATTATGCCTTTGCTTGGTTGCATGCGTCATCCCGGCTTTCCTTTATTTCTATGTGCCACTTCCTTTTATTTTCCATTGTTTCTTGCCACTCTCTCTTTTTGCATTTTCTCCCCTATTTATTATGTAGTTACGGTCGAATCCTATGGAGATTGCCTACGTATCACGACCCCACGTGAATCAGACCAAGCGTAGTTCGTGAAGAATAAAGGTAAAGCAGAAGCAAACATATCTTTGGGAACTTCAATTTTATTGATAGCAACTACGTCTATTAGAAAGACTCAAAGCGGACAGATTAAACAACTAACAGACTCTAATGCAGAAAAGAACTACAGACTCCGCCCTCCCTATTCTAGTTCAAACAAAATACAGACTCAATCAACTGACTGACTTTAAATGAAAAGAAAATATAGATTCCAGCAGAAACGGAAATACAGACTCAAATGACAAATTCTAGTAGAAAAAGAAATACAGACTCAAAAGACAATCATGAATACATTAAAGCTCCTGGTGACTGCGGGACATCGTTCGGTCTCGCCGCGGGTCTATATGCAAGTTCCCCTTGAAGTCTGTCCAGGTCACTCATTATCTGCTTCACAAATATCATCACTGATGCAAAGAAGGTGGTACGGGTCATGTTCTCGCACATTTGGCATTTCCTGGTAATAGAATGAGCAACGGTTAAGATTCTCTCTCTAATTCTGCCTTTTTCTTGAAGCAACCGCCCTATCTGTTGGGTCCTAGCCTCCAAAGTTTGCTCGGCTGCCTGGTTTTGTTCCCGGAGTTGTTGCAAGTCCATTTCTAATTGTGCCAATGCCATGTAACAATGCTCTCTTTCAACTTTGAATTCTTTTGCCTGTTTGATCATTCTGTTCTCTGTGGCAATGACCTTTTTCTTTAATCCTGTGACCTCATTTTCGTATTCTTCTTTCAACTGTTTAACCATGCGGGCCCGTTCTTCCGCGTTTTTAGCCAATTGTTTCCGAACCCCAGCTAATTCCTTTTCCGCTTTGTTGAGGTCAAAACTGTAGTCATTCACTTTTTGCTTTAGATTTTCTATAAGCTTTGTATCTTTGGTACTTCTGACGGGGTTTTTGGCCTCTAGCTTCATCTTTTGGACTTGGGCTCGTAAGGCTTCATTCTCTTTGGCCAATTTCTTTCTCTCACCTTCGTCAGCCGCGGCTTGCACGCTATTTTCAAATCGGAGGTCTTGGACCTGTTTTTCCAATGCTCCTATGCGGGCCCTGTACTCATTTTCTTTAGCTAACCAAGCCCACTGTTCTTGCGATGATTCGGCAAACTCCCGGATGTGAGGTCTTTTAGCTGGCCTTTCATGCTCATATTCTCTCCTATACCAGGCAAGGTAACCTGGCGACACTTCGCCTTTGGCTCGATCCTATACGCAAGTATCCTCTTTTAAGTATTGGCATTCATTCCAGATCTGGCGGACTCTTGCTTCTGGGAACTGTCCGTCAGGGCTAATTTCAACCACCTGAGCACTAAGATCGCCATCTTTTGGCACTATTTGGCACCTCCCGAGTTGCCTTAAAACCCGATACGGGGCATAGGGCTGGATGCTCTTAAGACCCATCAAAAGGAAGTGCGGCCCCGTTGCTGGCATATATATGATTTCATTGACAGGCAACCATCCGAATGTCCACTCTATTTGACTAGCAGTGAGGGATCGAAAGTATGAAGTCCAGCCCGTGAATCCCTCGGGAAAGCTGATCCCCTTGATCCTTGTGTAAAACTCCTCTATACATGTCTTCTTTGTAGATCCATAACTCAGGAACTGAGGACGATGGCACAAGTGTTCGGTTATCCACATTTGCAACAACAAATTGCACCCCTCGAAGAAGTCTCCCCCGGCTTTGCAGGCTGTAAGAGCGCGGAAGATTTCGGCTAATATCATGGGCGCAAGAGTGTTTTTGGCTTAAGTGAGTAGAGTGCTGACGACCCCGGCTATTTTTATGTCAATGTTTCCGTCTTTCCTTGGAAATACCACAAGCCCCAAAAAGACCACCATAAAAGCAAAGCGCCTATGCTCCTCCCATTTTTGGCGGTTGCCTTTGCTACATATCTTGTTTTTCGAGTTGTTGAAACCTCCTACATGGCCATATCTGTGGTATATGAAGTGGGGAGTACAAAAGCCGTTTGCCAAATCTGCATTGTGGACCGTTCTGCTTATTTTCAGCAAGTCTAAAAATCTGTGCACAGCCACAGTTCTCGGGGCAACCAAGTACTTATGCCTTAAAGGAACCTCATCTTTTCCGATGTAGCCGGCTATTTCCTCTAGCGTCGGAGTTAACTCAAAGTCCGAGAAATGGAAGACGTTATGTGCCGGGTCCCAACATGTGACCAACGCTCTGATGATGTCTCCCCGAGGCACAATCTCTAACAAACCGGTAAGCCCTTTGAAATATTTTTTGACCTCATCTTGCCCTTCTCCTCCTAAGTCGTTCCACCATAGACGCAACTCCAAAGGGATTTTATGCATGATTGCAAAAGGTTCATTTTGAGTCGTGCTCATCTTGCACATTTATTAAGGTGATTTAATCACTTATTTGACCTAACAATGAAAAGTGACACTATTTTTGTTCAAATTTCCAATTTAAAACAAATGACCGGTTTTGCAAGTATGGCCTTTCAGCACTTCGGGGAGAAGATTTTTAAGGTTGTGCCTGCTAACCGTTGAAACTGACTCAAGGTGGCTGTTCTTGCAAAAACAGCCTTCGGCGCCCGTTTGGGACATTCGGCTTATTTTAAAACAAGAATGGCGGCACCCGACTTATTCATGACGAAATTAAAAATTTTGGCATTTTTTTGGCTATTTTCAAAAAGGGAGGTTGGACCCAATAAGGGTTGCCAACGTATCTCACATCCGGTTAGAATCAAACCTGCGTAGTTCGGTCAAATAAACCTAACTATTTCTGAAAACAAGACTCTTTTGTATGTTTTTGTTGACACCTTTCTGAAAGCAACATTCTTCTTTTTTTCTATATTTTCTTTTTCGGTGGCAAATAAACAAACTAATTTAAAAATAAAACTCTTTTTGGTTTTTCTTTTCCATTGGCAAACAAACAAACTAACTAAAAACTTTCTTCTTTTCCTTTCATTTTTCTCAAAAATCCGGCAGCATTTCGGCACTACTTTGGGCATTGGTTTTTCTAATATAGGTAATTGACTTTCTACACTGCTATCTTCTCTTTTTCTCTTTTCCGTTTTCAATTTTTCCCAGATATTCAAAGCCGGTCAGCATGCGAGTCCAAAATAAATAAATGCACAAGTAGGATGCATCAGGATGGTCCATTATTCCGGGTACACCTGTCCTAGACGGACCCAACCCCTGTGTTGAGTCCCCTAAGTCAAAATGCACGTGATGCAAATAAGCGTTCCTACTAGGGATCCGGCATGAGGTCAAGTTTTTCTAGGTTCAAAACCTGGGTATAGGTTCTAGACTGTGTACCCGAGCGGACAACTCGAGTCGAGGAGGGGGCTACGTACCGGGGACCCGCGGGATGGTCTGGCTTAGTAACTTGTCCGGCCTCTCTCTTATTTCAAGGTATGACACTAACAAAATAGGGAGTCTCCACCAGTGAGCACATCCCCGGAGGTGAGAAGAGAAGGGTTTCGGCACAGTTTATATATACAGTTCACATAATATCAAAGCGGTAAACATTTAGCACATAAGGCATGGAAACATGTAAGAAAATCAGATAAAGCCAAACATAACAATTATTCTAAGCTCGAATTCTGAACCATGAACAAAACGTTCTGGGTTCTTATCCCCCAGCAGAGTCGCCAGAGCTGTCACACCTCCTTTTTTACTTACTACACCCCCGAAAGGGTGTAAAGGAGTTTTTCCACTTAAAGGACAATCGAAGAAGGATTTATTTATTAAGAGATTTCAGAGTCGCCACTTGGGAGATTTATGGTGTCCCAAGTCACCGGTTTGAATCCCGAATCGAGGAAAGGGTTTGACTCTGTTTAACAGTCGCGATCCAGAAATCCGGGTAAGGAATTCTGTTAACCCGGGAGAAGGTGTTAGGCATTCCCGGGTTCCGTGGTTCTAGCACGGTCGCTCAGCTGTCATATTTGGCTTATTTATTTGATTTTAATACATGTTTCTTTTGGGATTTATGTCCTTAGCTTTGAACTGCTTTTATTATTATTGTTTGTTTTAAGAGAATTGCAACGTCGTGAAAATACATCTCGAACCACGTCACATAAATGCACCCGTGGTTTTTGACACATTTCGACTTCGTTGAGACTTGGATTTGGGTCACATAAATATGCACCCGTATTTAGGAATGTAAAATTATTTAAAGTGCGTGCCTAAAGAGACTATCGCGTTATTATCTTTAGGGAAGGCCGTGAAATTCGCTAAGCGGCCCATCCCGAAGTCTAGGTATTTTTAGTTAAACATTGAATGAGGGCCCCGCAATTTATACATTTTGTTTGGCGAGGCTCGTCTCATCGTATTGATTAAAGGTCAAACTAGAGCAAAGTACAATTTTCACTTGATTTGTCTCTAAAGGGGCCCAGTGAATTATTACTTAAGAACTACTATCTTTTATATCCAAGGCTTTCACATGGTTCAGTTCTTCAGTATTTTTTGGGCCTTGAAATTAGCCCAGGCAACAGGTGAGTAGGGCCGTTTTGATTTTTGAACTTGACCAGTTTGGGCTACTGGCGTTGCCATTGGGCCCAAGCCTCCAATTATGTTACCTGAAGCCTCAAACTAATTAAGTTAAAAGGGAATGGGCCTGGCCATTTCAGCCAGCCGGCGTTGGCCCAATCTTTCAATCCCAACCAGCGTGAGTCAAAATTTAATCGATATTAACAATGAAACGAACTTGGAGAAAACTAATGAACTATTTCAAGCAGAATGTGATATCAATTAAACATGGATTACCATTCATAGATTAGCTAACGTATTTAAGACAAAATGGTGATGACTATCAATTTAAACTACCGACAAACCACATGCCCGTCCTAATTCGATTCTAAAACAGTTTACACCTTAACAAGGCTTAAGAAACAATTTCGAAGTGATTGGAGCATTTTGACACAATTGCACCTTAACTGTTTTTAATTCCTGATTTAAATTAGCACCTGGCGATAAGAACATCCATCCCAAACTAACTCAAAACTATCATTACCAAACACAACTGATCGTGACTTCAGGACTACATTACTGAAGCTATTGCTGAAATGTTTACCCTGCTTAGACTTAACACAGACAAAGCCTACCTACTGCTTTTCAACTCAATTTCCAGTTATTAACACAAATAAGGATCATGGATCTCCAAATCATTTCCCTGTTCTAGCTAGCTTCTGATTTCAAATTACACTATACAAAACGAAACTAAGCTAATACGGCTAATGAATAATTGCTACTCTAATAGTTCAAACAGTCCATTACAAATTGATAGTCCAGCCAGTCCACTACAAATAGGCTAAAGTAATGAATTCATCAAACAAATCCTAGAACTAACTGCAGTATAATAGACTAATAAAGCAGTAAAAGCTTCAACAAGTATCAGGCAGCAGTTGCAATTCCATTTCACTGGAGAAATTACATCAAATCAGTCTCAAGTGTGTACCTGGAGTTCGACAAAAAAACAATGAGGAAAGAAGAGATCATCCGCAATGTGAGAAACACAGTTTCAAACAGCAAAGGATAGCAACAGCTATTTCAGCTTGAATCTCGTAAAGCCAACAGTGAGAAACCCCAGCAAATAGACCCAGAGACTGACTGAATCAACCAAATGCAGTTTAAAACGACCAACACAGCTCAAATACACCCCAAAACTAGCTCGAATTTGAACCAGGACACCTCTGAAGTTTCAACCAACAGTTATTGAACTAGAAAATGTGAATCAATTAACTAGAAATCGAAATCAACCTAAAGCTTTTCAATGGAACAATGTTTTTTTTTTGATTTTTTTTTTTATTTTTGTTGTTTTTGGTTTTTTGAAGAATTAGATCTAGAATTTGGATTTGAAATTCAAACTTGGAAACTCAGATTTTCAGAGAATGGATTTTGGGGGGATTTTGAGGCTGAAAACTTGTGAATGAAGGCAAGTATGTTGCCTTTTATAGGCACAAATGAGGGAGTTTCAGATTTTTAACTTTACAAACCAGTCCCTGCTTTTATTTCTATTCAAACCTCTATTTATTGACTTGTGCCTCAAGCTACTACCCTTGAACTTCTAAAATTGTAACTAAAGTCCTATTCTAGAAGACTCTAGAGCATTCTAATTTCAGCCACAACATTCTTATGCATTTCAAAGTACCAATCTACCCTTGAATTCACCCTATAATTACCTACTTCAGTTAATTGAACCCACCCCTACCTATGATTATCTAGTTAACAATCTTTAACAAACCAAACACACAGCAGGGTGATCAATTGCTGATGAGTTAAACCAGCTTAATCAAAGGCTTGAAACCCAAATTAACTACAAACTGAATTTAATCAGACTTAACAACCATATAATATTCAAACGATTATTAACTAAACAGAATTACAATTGAGATTAAGAATCATTATTCAAATAGCCAAATTGAAACAAATCTAACGAATAACCAATTAATCACCTAAACTAACACGAATCAAGCAGATAAGGATCAAAAATGAAACAGAAATAAAGAAAAGTCATTGATTTCGGACTGACAATTATTAACAAACAAAGTTAAGAAGCTACATAGTCATGGAAGGTCAGTGAACATCAAGGAAAAGAAAAATAAAAAATAAAAAGGAACTAAGCTTGAAAACTCACTGATTCACTTCGAGACTCCGGTCAAATTTCCAAATTTGAACACGACCAACTCCGGCAAAATAAAGCTCGACTAATGACCAATTCACTACGAGGAAGGTTAGAGGGTCATTTGGTATCAAATTGGTGAAGTTTGGGGCAATTAGGGTTTTGGCCGGAAAACCTTCGATTTGATATTCGAGGCGTTTTAGTCATATTCGAAGGAAGGGACTTAGGTATTTGAGATGAGGAGGCTGAGGAGAGTCTATGGTGTTAATTTGGCGGCCATTGGCGTAACTGTCGTCATGGCCGAAAAAGCTTTGGGGAAAGATTCGACGAGTTGGACCGGGATTTGAAGGGAACGGGTAGTGGATTCATGATGAGGGAGAAGAGGGGGTCTCGTGGTGTTATTTTGGGGTGGTTTGGGAGGAGTGGCGTTCGCCGGTCGGCGGCGTTAGGGTTTCTAAGATTCGAGACATTCCGGTAAGATCTGAGAAAAAGTGGTTGAAGATTTGGGATTGGGTGGAGGAGGGGATGCTCTATTGTAAATTTGAGCTTGATTGGCCGCCAGCCGCCGCCATAGGCGAATTCCGGCGGGCGGCAAGCGGTGGTTTCAGGGCGGAGATCGGTGGGTCTTCAGGGGTGTGTGAGGGACGGGAGATGGGGTGGGTGGGGTGGGGTGGGGTGGGGTGGGGGGTAGTAATTTCGGACAGTTAAATACGCCAGGAGATTGATTCCTGGCCGTTTTATCCAATTACCTCGACGGCTTGGATTAACTGGTTCCAAAACGGGGTCGTTTAAGGGAACAGGGATTCAGACCGGGTGGGGAATTTGATTGGGCTAGTTTTGGGCGGGTATTTGGTCTTTGGGCTAGTGAATTAGTTAAAACATAGCCCAATTTGGTGATCTTGTATTGTGCAGCCTCTTCTTTTGTTTATTTCCATTTTTGTTTTTCTCTTTTTTTATTATTTTTGTTTTCATTTGTGTTTTATATATATTTTTTGATTTTATAAAAATGCAAAATTAAAACCAAGACCTAATTTATTTTCAAAATTAAACCAATTAACTCCCAAAAATTGATTAAGTCCTATTTTAAAGGTAAACTCATGACAAATTTGACAATTAACAAAAAATGCAAAATGGACTATTTTGTTATTTTCTTAATACTTTGTCTAAAAAAAAACAACTTAACTACTAATTAATCCTAAAATATGAAATTAAATCCTAAATGCAAATGCCAGGTATTTTTGTATTTTTCACTAATTAACAGATATAAATGCAAACAATTAACAGAAAAGAACACAAAAATTCACAAAATTGTAAAATAAAGAAATAAATCATTTTGTTTGAATTTTTGGGAATAATTCACTTAGGGCAAAAATCACGTGCTCACACTTAGGTGTAGAGAAATTTGCATGTCAAGTCAACAAAAAAGGAGAATATTGATTAATTAAGTAAGATGCTAATGTGTTAGAATTCTGCAAAGACCTTAAGGATGATGATTTTATTGATGTTTATTTATGTCACAAGCTAATATACCGTGTGTTGATATTGAATTGGATGAAATATTAAGTAGTGGTATGGATTCCACATGAGCAAACGACTGGCTTTAGCGAAGTGCCACAAAGGAAAACAAGTAGAGCTAATGGTAGGGCAAGAAACTCACCTACTAGTGATATAAATACTAGTGAAACCACTAAAGGGAAGGGTAAAGGGAGGGCTGCTGAGGAAAAGTCTACTGAGGATGAAAGGTAGTTCTACAACTTTCATCTAACCACGGATTCAGATTGTGATGAATTTGATAGTAATTCTGAGAGTGAGGATGCTGAATATGAGGGTGTTTTTGCTAATGAGGATACATATGAGTCACTTTATGATGCTGATGAGAATGTTGTTGGAGAGACAAATGATATAGAAGCTGACCTTGTTGCTGCTAGATACACCAAAGTAAATCATAATAGCTGGAAAGAGAGATCTAGTGATGTTAATATAGATGAGTTACCTAGTGGCCCAGTAGGCGTTGAACCTGGATTTGAAGACATTTACAAGGATGACCACGTCCAATTCACACTCAAATAACAAGTATGAAATGGCTGTTGCAATTATAAAACACAACGTGAGTTAGGGTTGAATTTTACAGGAAATTTAGATCGGTATTAATGGTAGATACTCAAGAAGGGAATGTGAAATAACTAAATTAGACTTTCAAACACAGTGGGTAATTATTATCTAAGTTAACAACTAAGAAATTAAACTAAATAGTAGCAACTAGAGAATAAAATACTTTTGGTGTTTTAATCAATTAAGGGAAAAACCTAGGGATGTAACCTTCACCTAGGCGTAAAACCTAATAGGTATAGTAGATTAATGCTTGCTTAGTAGATCGGGTGTATTATGACTCTCAGTTCTCAATTACCCACTCAATACCTCTGGGTCATAGAGTAGTTATGCCCAAATTGACTTTCTCAAGACCAAATGGGTAGCAATCTAAGCAATTGATATGAGTCCAAGTGAGATTTTACCTATCTCTAGTTCAAAACCTTTAATCAAACTAGTCAAAACCTCAACTAGCTCAATTTCTTATTAGCCAAGTTTTGCTAGACTAGTTCCTCTTTCCCAAGTAAGAACTAAGTCAAATAGACATGAATCAATATTTGCAACCATTAATTCTAGATATAAAGTATAAACAAGGCTAAATAACAAATACTCAATCATTAACAAGCATTAATATTAACCACCCAAAAGTTTACATACTAGAGTTGGGTCATAACCCTAGATAAAATCTAACTACTCATGCTTGAAGACATAAAGAATAAAATAGTAGAAGTAACTGAAGACATAAAACTACAACTAAAAGATAAAGTAGTAGATCTTCTATAATTTTGATCACAACTTTCCCAAAGTAGTTAACTATGTTAATTATAAGTTTCAACGATGAAAATAATATATCATATTTGGTGCAGGATCACAAGGAATCAATTAAATAATTCAAAAAGTAATACCAGTCAGGAATAGATTAAGGAAACAATCTATTAACGGGGGCTCTAAAAGCAACGCATGTAAAAGAATCAATGATTAGCGATGAAAAAGGAAGAAGCAGCGGAGATCCGGAAGAAGAATCAATTAGTGATTCCATAAATGATTGACGGAAGCTATTGCTAGAAGTTTCCAAATCAAAGGAAAATGAGATCGCAAAAGGATGCACTGAAAATCAATGAAGCCAGAAATCAAGTGATCCATCGGATATACCTCAAGTAACAAAAAGATATGCCTAGCGGATGGAAATCTCGTCAAGACCATAAATCAAGGAAGATCAACAAAAACTTGACTTTATTCTTGGAAAGAATCAATCTATGATTCCTTTCAAGGATCAATTCCATTGGGTTTGCAATCTCTAAAGATTCACGTCATTCAAGAGTCAAGAAGGCCTCATGGAATGTATATATACATATGTTCTGGACTTGAAGAAGACATACTTTGAACGAACCATTTTCACTCCTTTTGTTCTACACCAAACAAGCATTGTTCGTTCTTATACATCTGTTGTGTAATTAGTGAGAGAAGAAAAAGAGATAAACACTGGTGAGGCATTGTATCAAGAAGAGAAAAGAGACATAGAGATTAAACTGTTGGTGTAAAGCTACATCAACCATTCTGTACTCAAGAAACTTCGATCGCTGAAAGAGAACACCCTTGCAACCCAATGGGACTGGAGTAGGAATCACATTGAATCCGAGACATTATAAAATTTTGTGTCTTTATGTTCAGCATTTTATTTCTGCATTAGTATTATCCTGTTCTTATTTCTAGTTGACTAATTGGTAAACTAGTCAACTACTTATAATAAGTTTTTAAATAAGCAATTCACCCCCCTCTTGTACTTTACAACTATAACCGCTAGAGCTTCTAGGAATACAAAAATTTTCCTAAAAAAATGTTTCTCCTCTATTTATAGTGTCCAGAAATTCGCAAACAAAAATATCCTTCGGGAGGTTTTGTGACGGCACAATTTGGTGTGCAAACCGCACTTTCTTCTGTTCTTGTAATGGGAGGAATTATGCAGCCGCATAATAATCTCTGCAACTGCACTTCAGCTTCTGCGGCCGCACATCTTGGCTACGGACCGCATTCTCAAGAGGCTTCACACTTGGTCTTCTGTAACTTCTCTAAAATTTTCAAGCTTTTCAGTGCGAACTGCTTTTGAGGCCGCTCAATTTGGTTGGCGAACCGCGTCTCTACTAAACTTCCTCTTAGGCTTCAAGGATACATCTGCGGCTGCACTTGCATTTCTACAGACTGCATCTCCATTTGCGGTTGCAGAATAAGTTTTGCGAACCACACTTTCCTTCCTCTTTGCCTTGTTGAGCTTGAACACTCTTTTTTGAGTTAGATTTCTCCATTGAGCTCGAATCCTCTAACATGCCTGCATTTCACACAACTTCATTAGATTCGGAAACAAAAATTACTATTTTTGAATTTAAAACTAAAGCAAGAAGGTACTAATAAGTAGTTAAAATCCTCACTTATCAAAGGACAAGTCTGCTAAATATGCTGGCAAATTGGGATGGGATGAGCAGTACTTAGACAATTCAGATCCACGGAGTGAGGACACTGATGAAGATGTAGATGAAAATGGTGAGGTGCAGAACCTTCCTCCAAGAAGATTCAATATAAAGGTCTACTTTGACCCTAAATGTAAGAAAATTATTTTCTAATTAGGAATGGACTTTGAAAATGTTAGACAGTTTAGATCTGCATTACTAAACTACGCTGTATAGAGGAGAGTTCAGTTAAAGTTGAGGCCAAATGAGAGGAATAGGGTTAGGGCAACATGTTTGAACTCTAGTAGATGTAGATGGCATATTTTAGGCAGTTTACAGGGCCACACGCAGAATTTCATTGTTAACACATACTACTCTGCTCATATATACTTCATAGTCACAAGGAACAAGTTTGCCAACACAGCTTGGATAGTTAAACATTAAAAAGATAAGTTCATTAATCAGCCTAACATAAAGCTTAAGAAGTTGCAAGAGTTGATAAGGATTAAGTATGGTGTGTATGTAGGAAAACTAATATGTTCCAGGGCTAGACATAAGGTAATGGGTAAGTATCTAGGTGATTACAAGATGCAGTTTGCTAGGTTTTATGATTATGCTGACATGTTAAGAACTACTAACCCTGGCAACACTGTTGTGGTGAGGACTTCCAAAGAAATAGAACCTGGTAAAGAGGTATTTGTGGGGTATAAATTTATCTACATGATTTGAAAACAGGTTGGTTAGAAGGGTGTAGAAATGTAATTGGCTTTGATGGTGCATTTATGAAGAGAGTATGTAAAGGTGAGCTATTGTCATGCATTGCTAAGGATGGTAACAACCAGATGCACCCTATTGCTTGGGCAATGGTTGAGAAAGAGACCAAGAACACTTGATCATGGTTTTTAGGTGTCTAATGGAGGACTTGAAACTGACAGAATCTGAAGGTGAAAGACTAACAATTGTTTCTGATATGTAGAAGGTATGTGTATTATTTTAATTTTATTTTTTACTTTGATACTTAAGCCTACATTATATGAGCTCTAACAATATTTTGTTGTTGTTCAAGGGACTTGGTCAATCTGTATCTGAATTGATGCCAAATACTGAGCATAGAATATGTGCAAGGCACATATGGTGCAACTGGAAGAAAAACTGGAGTGGTAAGGAAAAAAGGAAGAAACTCTGGGCTTGTGCAAGAGATTCATTTGAAGTACTTCTGAAGGTTAAACTAGATGAGTTGGCAGAATTGGGTGGCAATAAGATAATAGAAGACTTTCTAAAATATCCCAAATAATCATGGTGCAGGCCTTTTTTAAAGACTTTAGTAAATGTGCTGTTGTGGAGAACAACATGTGTGAGACCTTCAACAGTTGGATACTTACTTCTACGCACAAGTCAATCTTAGCTATGTTGGAAGAGATTAGAGTGAAGGTAATGGAGAGGATGAATAATATGAGAGAATTTTCTACAAAGTGGAATTTCGATATATCTCATATGGCAATGGGATACATTGAAGAGCAATCTATAAGAGCCATCAAGCAATTCATAAATGGAATGGGGAAACTGGATTTGAGATCCAAGATGGAATTTCAAACACATAGTTCATTTTGTAAAGAAAGAGTGCACATGTAGAATGTGGCAGTTGATAGGCATACTCTGCTCCCATACACTTTGTGCAATTTTTTTATAAGGTATGACACTGTGGAATATGTTGAGCATTGATATAAGAAGGAAACATATCTCAAGGCATTCAACTGTTTCATTCAGCCTATGACCAACATGGAGATGTGACCTCCAACTCAAAACCCTAAAGTTGAGCCTCCTGGAATTACTAAGATGTCTGGTAGACCTAAGAAAAATAGAAGGAAGGCTCAAGATGAACCTACACAGAAATTTGGTAAGAGATCAGTAAGGAGACACCAATGACATTTTCTATTGCACGAAAAGTAGGCCATAACAAGAAAGGCTGTGCAATCCTAGTAAGAAACAAATACTTCTTATGTTTTAAGTGTTTTTAGTTTATTGATGAATTTTTTATATTTTGGGTATTTCAGAAAGGGCAAAGTTCAATTGCTGGTGCTGGGAGTAGTATTGCAAATGCCCAGTCTACTACAGCTGCATCAGGAGGTATAAATCAACAATTTGCTACTGCTGTGTCACGACCCTGGTTCGCCCTCCGTGAACCATCGTGACGGCACCTAGTCTCTACGACTAGGTAAGCCTAAATTGCGGAAGATAACCAAACTTGCGGAAAATAAAATGATTTAAGAACAGAAATAAAGCAATAATAGTGTTAAATGTGCCACTCGGCATTCACCATACATATATAAGTCTCAAAACCAATATCCCATCCAAGACCCGGAAACCCACGAATCACAAGCTAAGACAGAGAAATACTACATAGCTCTAACTCCGGAATTTTTGTCTAATAAGAACAGAAGGTACAGAAGGGCTAAAATACTAAAAGCAGGAATGGAAACGGACTCCTCGGCCTGCGGACGCGGCAGATGTACCTCGAAGTCTCTAAGTAGTCGCCTCTCTCAAGGATGATAAGCCTGAGAAGAAGTACCTGGATCTGCACATGAAAATCATGCGCAGAAGAGGCATGAGTACACCACATCGGTACTCAGTAAGTGCCAAGCCTAACCTTGGTCGGGTAGTGACGAGGAAGATCAGGGCCCTACCGAGGTAAATAATAATAATAGTGACAGGTTAAGATAAACAATATAATTGAGAATCTACAGTAAGAGTCTATACATGATAATAAGAGTACAATAACAGAAACAGAATATAAAGACAAATCACCAGGTAACACCACTCACAACAGGGATAATAATCAGGGATCTCTTGGTATCC
>NW_017678054.1:20714-24714 GCF_001879085.1 Nicotiana attenuata
TTGGTTTCTGCTTTTCATATTTATTAGTTCAAGTTCATTCCTGTTGCTTGTTGTGTGATTTGAAAATGAATTTTGATTTCACTGTCTTAAAAATAAGCTTCAGAGTTCATTATATTTGCTATGATAAAGGGTAATGAGATAATACTTTTTAAGCAACATTAATGCAAAGTTCTCATGGCTTAAAATGATTTAAGGCCAGAATTGGCAACCTATAGTAACATAAAATTATGCACTTTAGAGGTGAATTAATGTTAGTTATTCTATAAGACCAAATACTGGTGTTAAATTAGTTTTTAGAATATTCAATGTGTTCTCATTTACTATGTTTCAAAAGTCTTATATCCTAGTGTTTGTAATCGTGTAGATGAGTTCAACACTTGCTTATATAACGTGGTTAGTTTTGATTAATGACGTGCTTACATTTTTTGATTGCATTTTTTTTGAAGAAAATAGCAATGGATAAAAGTTGGCTGAATATTAAGAATAAATGTGATAAAAGGTATATTAAAGGAATAGATAATTTTCTTAATTGGGCATACAGTCAACCAAATGTGAGCACTGTGATCAGATGTCCTTGTAAAGGGTGTAGAAATACAGAGTACATGTTGAAAATCCAAATAAGAAGACACTTGTTGAGCAATAGGTTTTGGGACAGTTATAAAGTGTGGGACTTGCACGGAGAGGTATTAGTAAGAGTTGAAAATTCTGATGTGATAAACAATGATGAAGTAGATGATGATAATGCTGAAGAAGATGATATTATCAGGATGATTCATGATGCTTATGGATATGCGAATACAGCTGATGCAAATAATCTTCCACACCACAATGAAGAATCAAATTTGCAAGCACAAAAGTTCTATAAATTACTTGAAGATGCTGAGACAGAACTTTATCCTGGTTGTAAAAATGTGTCCAAGTTGTCTTTTGTGGTTAGACTACTTCACTTGAAGTGCCTTAATCATTGGACCAACAAATCAATGGATAACTTGTTGAGCTTATTTAAAGAAGTTCTTCCGGTGGAGTCATTTGTTCCAAATTCTTTCTATGAAGCAAAGAAAGTACTTCGAGACTTGGGCTTGGGGTACACCAAAATAGATGCATGTCAGAATGATTGAATCTTATATTGGCACGAGCATGCCAATGCACAATCATGTCCTAAGTGCGGCGAGTCTAGATGGATGTCAAAAGAGAATGGAGGCAAGAAAGTAGCTCATAAAGTCTTGCGATATTTTCCTATCAAACCAAGACTGCAGAGATTATACATGGCAAGAGAGACAGCAAAAAGGATGAGGTGGCATAAGGAGGAACGTGTTGATGATGGTATCTTGCGACATCCGTCTGATGCAATGGCATGAAAATGTTTTGATCAGAAACATCCCATCTTTTCTGCTGAATTAAGAAATGTTCAATTAGGTTTAGCAAGCGATGGGTTCCAGCCTTATGGGAACATGAGTTCCAACTATAGCATATGGCCAGTCGTACTAGTTCTATATAGTTTACCCCCCTGGGATTGCATGAAGAGTGAGTATTTCATGATGACACTTCTTATTCCAGGTCCTAAGTGTCCAGGAAATGATATAGATGTATATTTACAACCGATGATTGAAGAATTGAAAGAATTATGGGATGGAGCAGCGACTTATGATGCAAACTCAAAATCTAACTTTATGATGCGTGCGGCTATCATGTGGACAATTAATGACTTTCCTGCATATGGGAACCTTTCGGGATGGTCAACCAAAGGCAAATTCGCATGCCCTTGTTGCCATAAAGATACACAATCGATTTCATTACGTAGTAAATTGTGTTATATGGGGCATCGTTGCTTCCTTCCATTAGACCATCCATGGCGCAAAAATAGAAGGTTATTTGATGGGAAAGTGGAAAAGGGAGTTGCACCTAATCTATGGATTCTTATCAGTAGCTTCTTTATCCCCCTTATTATTCTGCGATTTAATGAACCTTCATCTTAATTACTACCTTTAATATACTGGAATATCCCTTTTACTTTTATATGTGATGATGACTTGAATTTTATAGCTTTGCTAAGCTTCTAAATGTACATATACAACACTTGTTGAGTTTAAGAATGATAGAAATTTCAATAATGGCACGATCCTTTACTAGACAGACATGGATCTTCACCAGAACTTTGATTTTTGTTTTCATATTTTTTATTTTGAGATATTGTAGGAAATGGTAGGATTTGGACGAGGTAGAGGTGTACGAGGTGGAGGTGGAGGTGGTCGTGCAGGTGGCAGTATTGGAGTTCGTGATAGTTCTACAACGACATCATCCTATAGGGCTAATGCACCATTGACAAGGCTTGAGCATTCTTCTCAACCACAAGCATCTCGGGTACAAACATTAGCACCTTCAGAGACGAGACATTTAAGTCAACCTTGTCAAGAACCTAATGGATCACAGTCATCAAGAATTGTTGTCGAAAGTGCGCATCCCACTGTAGAGACTGAAAGTGCTGCCGGTTAGTTCTCTTAATCTTTCTGTTAACTAATTAACAACTCAATTTGTTTAGTATTTTTTGCAATACTGGTGAAAATCTTAAGACAAACATATACTATTAATTCGTTTAATGTGCCAAGAGATGGAATATTATTGGAGATGTCTACAATTCGTGTGGTTGCTGAAACCTTAATACCATGCACTGACAGTAGATAAATACTTTCCTTGAAAAATTATGAAGACAAACATGTACTATTCTTGTTGTGATATAAGAAATTTAGAGTTATAGCTTCTTCTGTTGTGATTAATGCTTTTGGTTAAATGGAAAATACTCCTTTTCTTTCTTCTTTGCTTTTTTGGCATGATGAACCTGTTCATGACTTAGTTTTTCCATGTTAAAGTAGTAATTTCCTGTTCCTTTTCATTTCATTTGCTTGTTCACTATTATGTTTAAGACTTGACAGTCCATCAGCAAATAGTTTAGTTGTCTGGATTCACTTAGCTTATAGATTGAATAATCATTTCCTGTTCACTGTTGACTATACATATTGGAGGGAAAAGTTTTCAGCATTCAAATAGGGGAATTATCTGTTCATTATAATATTTATTTCTCCTCAACTCTGTCTTTATTCCTACAGTAAGAGGCTCTTTTTACCTGAATCAACTCTTTTACTGGTGCAACTTTTATATATGAAAGAAAATCAAATTAGTTTGATGACTTTAGTTCAATTCAAGCAGAATTAGATGGTCTCTCTCGAATGTTTGTTAAATAGTTCTGTAAACTGATCACCAGAAGTTATATTCATGACAACCTTAGTATATGATTGTTAAACATATATTCTTTTGCGCGCAGCTTCTTGCAACAAATCCAACAAAGGGAGAGGGAGATACAAATCGTTACTTGTAGATATGAAAACTAAGCATGGTAGAAAAATCCCTATTGTCATTCCAGATGACATTGAGAGAGCTGTAGGTCCCGGGTCTAGGGACAAATTTAACTATTGGTTTGATTATGCGTAGCACTATCTCATTCAGAGATGGTGATTGGCAAGAAATAATCACAAAACATGGAGATGCGATGTGGTTGAAGGTTAAGGTAATGATTTGTTAATAAAGTTATATCGACTTTTTATCACACGTTTTATTTACTCTCAAAAGCTTTTCGTATTTGCATTTAGATAAATTTGAAGCTACCGGAGTTCGAGAGCATGTATTGCAAGCTCTTGTGGTCAATACTATGAAAAGGCTTTTTAGAACATGGAAGATTCGATTGCATGTTGAATACTCTCGCTATGATACTGATGAAGAGAGATTATCTCATAGGCCAAGTGATGTTACACCTGAGGATTGGGTGTTTCTGTTAGGACATTTTGGAAGTCCGGAATTCAAGGTAACTTGGTAATATAAATATGTGACAAATTACTATTTCAATTCTGGTTCTTAATTTATGGATATAGTTTCAGGCTGTGAGTGAGCGAAACAAAATAAACAGGGGAAAACAAATAACTAAACACTCATGTGGCTCAAAGTCATT
>NW_017678055.1:0-1268 GCF_001879085.1 Nicotiana attenuata
TTGGATCTGCCACCAATTATGTGCAGATTCGGGTTATGCACCATTTGCTTATTAGAGAAGTACATCATGAGGTGAAAAATGAGATGCGGTTTGTGGTGAATGATTCTAGGTTGCGCT
Organism: Nicotiana attenuata; assembly: GCF_001879085.1. Lineage (NCBI taxonomy): Eukaryota > Viridiplantae > Streptophyta > Magnoliopsida > Solanales > Solanaceae > Nicotiana > Nicotiana attenuata. Next base: position 118 of record NW_017678055.1, read on the forward strand.
TTGGCTTGGGTGAATTTGCACTTGTTACTGGGTTGTAATGGAAGGGTGATACAAGTATAGAGAGCATAGCAGAGAATAGGTTGATTTCAAAATATTTTGGGACTGCATCCGTGACATTTGCCCAATTAGCAGACTATTTTAAGAAGAAGAAATGGGAAACAGATGATGATGCGTTGAAGATAGCAGTTCTTTATTTTGTGAATAGCTTCTTACTTTCTCAACTCAAAACAAAGGTATTTCACGGTCTTACATTGACTTGGTTGAGTGCGGTGATTTTAATAATTATCCCTAGGGTATAGATGTTTATAAAGCTACAATTGACTCGTGTTCCAACAAGTTTCAAGATAAGCCTTCTTTTTATAGACTCGGTGGCTTCCCGTTGGCTTTACAAACTTGGTTGTATGAATGGTCACTTTACTTTGTAGTCTTTATTTTATACATTTCTCTACTTTATTTACTTTGTAGTCTTTATTTTTACTATTTTACTCTTTTTTTATGTCTTAGGATATAATCTCTCTTCATTTAGTACTTAAACATAATTATGGTATTTGTAATCTTCAAGAACAATTAATATTAAGGGTAGAACAGGAAAAAAATAATTAATTTACTTTTAAACTTTCAAAATGACAAATAATTTGAGACTGTTATAAATAGAATTGTATTTATGGTGAATGTCTATATTTAGAGAGATTCTAAAGTTCATTGCTTGGTGGCTAAGTCACCCTCTCCCTATAAATAGAGGGTTCTATTCTATTGTAATTCATCCAATATCAATAAGAATTCTCTCTTCCTACTTTTCTCTGCAATATTCTTCTTCTTCTTTTATTATTTTATAACAGAGACAACTATTTTTTGAAACCACAATAGACAATTTATGACGGAGGATGTAGTGCCTTTCTTTCTTAAAGCTTTTTATATCGGCAATTTTTTTTGTCCGTTCATTTACTACTGTCTTTCTTTCGTACCTCCTATTTATTTTGGCAAACTTCTTACTTTTTGTTTTTTGTTTTTTTTGAATTCAAATTTGGATATCATACTTATTATTTTACCATGATATATATTTGCTCAATAAACCATATATTAATCATTCACATCAAGTACACTGTATGTACAATATATATATATATATATATATATATATATATATATAT